>NW_027644011.1:0-4995 GCF_032717465.1 Coenobita brevimanus
CTTCAGGAGGTGACTTGTGTGCTTGTCCCGCATGGGAAATTTTCTAGTCTCAGTGGAATGAACGGAGCTGAGGCCTGATTGACTGCTGCCTACTCTAATAGCGCCAGGCAAGGCTGCCGCACCACCCCTGAACATCCACACTGTGCACTGTGCAATTTCCACGCTGTGTCTGCAGACACCCTATTAACTCAACGTACCCATACATAGCTTTATGAGTTAGTTATTTTTTCGATTATTCATTTTGCTTTACTACTTTCTCTTCCAGGTTATTCATACCGGCAGCTTATAAAGAATTATAGAATGTAGCTTTTCCTTTTCAGTCTTTCCTATGAAATTTCCATGTCAGTTTTTCCATCCTGCATGGTGATTTTTCTCACTTTTTCTTGCCAGTTTTGACTGGAGGGCTTGGAGGCTGGGGAAGCCTTCTTGATTTACTATCCTTATCCTTCAGCATGTAGAGTTAGATCTCGTAGTCAGTCTACTCTGTAACAAACAGACTCGAAAGGACCATAAGGTCTGTTGCTGTTTGCTTTCCTTTGTACTTCTTTGTACTTTGTACTCCTTTGTACTTATCTCCTAGTCTCCTATATTTTCTAGTCTCCCTCTCTCACCTCATCTACTCTCCCTCTCTCTCCGTATCTCCTAGTCCCCCTCTCCCTCCCTATCTCCTAGTCTCCCTCTCCCTCCCTCTCTCCTAGTCTCCCTCTCTCCCCCCCTCCCCTTTGTCGCAGTCTATCATACCTCATCTCAAAAGTGTCCTCGTCTCACGTAGCTGTTGATCTGTTGATTTACCCTCAAACGTTTTTGTCGGCAAACGTTTATTTCGGTATGCGTCTCTACCAGCTTGGTAATTTAAGTAACAACATTCCCATACTTTTCAAGCAAAGTGCCTTGATGGTTACAAATTTATGCATGGTGTTTTATTTTTATTACAGTGAGTAATTTGTGTTGTTTATACGTGTGTGTGTGTGTGTGTGTGTGTGTGTGTGTGTGTGTAACTCACCAAAATATTAATAGCCAAGGAAATTAATGGAAAGTCGGTAAAGTGATTCAATAAACCCATAACAAGGGAAATATGCAGAAGAGCAGAAGGGCATGGCAAATTTAGCGTCACTGGTAATTATAGTGCTGAAATTGGCGTGGGATGTATGGAAGGGGGGATGAGGGTTCAAATAACGTGTATGTGAGAGGATTCACATATTGTGGTGTATGGTGGGTTCTGGTATAGTGGGGTGTGAGGGTTAAATATAATGAAGTAGGGAGATTCAGCTATAATGGTGTGTGGTGGTTCAGATATAATGGTGTGTGGTGGTTCAGATATAATGGTGTGTGGTGATTCAGATATAATGGTATATGGTGATTCAGATATAATGGTGTGTGGTGGTTCAGATATAATGGTGTGTGGGGGTTCAGATATGATGGTGTGTGGGGGTTCAGATATAATGGTGTGTGGGGGTTCAGATATAATGGTGTGTGGTGATTCAGATATGATGGTGTGCGGGGTTCAGATATAACCGTGTGTGGAGGTCAGATATAATGGTGTGTGGGGGTTCAGATATAATGGTGTGTGGGGGTTCAGATATAATGGTGTGTGGTGATTCAGATATGATGGTGTGTGGGGTTCAGATATAACGGTGTGTGGTGGTTCAGATATAATGGTGTGTGGTGGTTCAGATATAATGGTGTGTGGGAGTTCAGATATAATGGTGTGTGGAAGTTCAGATATAATGATGTGTGGGAGTTCAGATATAATGGTGTGTGGAAGTTCAGATATAATGATGTGTGGGAGTTCAGATATAATGGTGTGTGGAAGTTCAGATATAATGGTGTGTGGGAGTTCAGATATAATGGTGTGTGGGTGTTCAGATATAATGGTGTGTGGAAGTTCAGATATAGTGGGCTGTGGGAATCAGATATAGTGGGTGTGGAGGGTTTAGATGTAGTGGTATGTGGGGGTTCTGATATAGTGATGTGTGGGGGTTCATATATAGTGGGGCGTGGAGGTTCAGATGTGGTGGCGTTAGGGGTTCAGATATAGTGGGGCTTGGAGTTAAGATATAGTGGGGTGTGGGGGTTCAGACATAGTAGGGTGTGGAGGTTCATATATAGTGGGGTGTGGAGGCTCAGTTAAGTGGGGGTAGAGGGTTCAGATATAATGGAGTAGGGGGTTCACACACACTCGGGAGGGTGGTTCAGTTATAATGGATTATGGGGTTCAGATATAGTGAGGTGGGGGGGGTTCAGATATAGTGACGTGCGTGGTGTTCATTTATATAGTGGGGTGTGTGGGTTTGTCAAATATAGTGGTGTGGTGTGAAGGGTAAGGTGAGGACTCCAAAGGTGTATGCCTTTGGTAAACCACAGTAATCGCCTCATGACGCCATAATGGAAGTGCCGCATATGAGTTACACCTCATTCATCACAATGCTCTGGGAACACAGATATGCCAGATTATTTACAGACTTCATCAAAACATAATATACAAGAAAATAATAAAAGCAAGGAAATTAATCTACAAACAGCAAATATACAAGGAAGAAAATTATTTAAATGAAAAGCAGTTGAAAGAAGAGAAACAAAAGTTAGGTAGGCACGGAGATAAAGAGACAGGTAGAGAAACGAAGGGAGCATCAGGGGAAGGAGGGAGCTATAGGAAGGGAGGAAAACATGGTGGCAGGGAGGGATGTATGGGTAGAGAGGAAAGCATAGGGGAGGGGAGGAAAGAATGGG
Organism: Coenobita brevimanus; assembly: GCF_032717465.1. NCBI lineage: Eukaryota > Metazoa > Arthropoda > Malacostraca > Decapoda > Coenobitidae > Coenobita > Coenobita brevimanus. The sequence goes on from NW_027644011.1 coordinate 2,731, forward strand.
GCGGAGAGGAAAGTATGGAAAGGGAGGAAAGCATGGGAGCAGTGAGGGAGGCGTGGGAAGGATGGGGGGCATGGGAGCAGGGAGGGTGGTAAAGAAAGGGAGGGAATCATGCGGGCAGGGAGGGAGGAAGCATGGAGGCATGGGAGAAGGGTAGGAATGATGAGTATTTACTGATGATGGGATGATTGACTGTTCTACTGATGAACACCATTGGCAAGCATGCAGACGGTAAACCAGCAGGGGAGGCAGACAGAGGGGCAGGGTAAGCAGAGGGAAAGGGTAGGCAGACAGGCAGGACAGTGAAAAGAGGAGTAGGCTGAAAAGGCAGGATAGGCAGACAGGCTGTAAACATGAAGGGGAAGTAGAGAGATAGGCAGGGTAGTCAGACAGGCTGTAAACGAGAAGGGGAAGTAGACAAATAGACAGGGGAGGCAGACAGTTAGGCGGCGGAGGCAGGTAGGCTGTATACGAGAAGAGGAAGTAGACAGCTGTGCAGAGGAAGTAGACAGATAGACAGGGGAGGCAGACAGGCTGTAATGAGAAGGGAAAATAGACAGACAGTCAGGGGAGGCAGACAGGGAGTAACGAGCAGGGAAGACAGGCATATAGGCAGGACTGTGACAACCGAATGGATGACTTACCTCTTCCCTTCCCACTCCCCTTCCCTCACATCCTCCCTTCCCCCATCCTCTCCTTCCGTAACTGTCTTCTTCCTCCATTCTTCCCTCCCTTCACTCCTGCTCGATCTGTTTATATTTGTACCGAATGATCTCCAGTATCTCCCTCTTTGTTAAGAATAGGAAATGGGAAGAGAGCAGATAAATGGGCAGAGGACTGGTGGATATGTTGGAGGGGAGGAGGAACAAGGAAGGGTAGGAGGGAAAGGAGCGGAGATTGGCTGGGGGAGAGAAGCTGAAGGAATGGATGGATAGAGGGGTGAAGTGAGGTGGGATGGTATTGCAGGTGGAGAAAAGGTGAGAGAGAATGGAGAGAGGGACGATTTTTCCAGTACAAAGTACAATTTCTCTCTTCAGAAGTAAACTGGAGGAAATTAAGTAAGCTGGCGGATCGTGAAGGACGAAGAAGGAAACAGAGGAAAGAGGGAGGGAAGGATGAAAAAGTGTGGGAAAAGAAATTTGATCAAAAAAGGATTGGAGGACTGATGGTGAGAGGAAAGGGGGGAGGGAGGGAAGGATAAAGGGGCTTGAGGGGAAGATGTCTGCTTTAAAAGGAGTGTTGACTGGTAATCTGAATATGCAGTTAAAATGTGTTTAGTGTCACAGAAAGGAGGAGTCTCAACTGACTAGGTTTATAATGCCTTAAGGTTATCGTAATGAGTCTGTAAAAGATGTTTGGTCACAGGCTTATTTGAACCGTGAACCTGCAGACCCTTAGGCTGAAGTTGCCCATGTCCTGCAGTTCACCATCTTCCTTTCAGTATATAGGGAGAGCGTTAGGGAACGCTTGTATATCCGACCAGTGGCGCTGCCCGGCTATATTAGTACCACCAAGTGAAGGCATGCCTCTTCAGCAAATAATTACTTAGGCTAGCTTCTTTCCTGAAGGTTGACACAGGCACCTGGGCAGACAAAGCTCATCTTCAGGTGAGTGGCTGGTAAAATATGTTTACTTGTGTGTCTGTGTTACATGTTTGTTTGTTAGGGGTGGTGTGTGTCATATTGTGTTTTTTTCCTTTATTCATTTCTTTCGGGAACTGAGTAGCAACTAATTAATAGGGCCGAGAATCCTTCGACTCTCCTCCCCGCCCCGTTCTGAGGTATACACGGGCACACAGAACAAGCATATTTTGGAGTGTATGGTAATAAGTGCATGTGTACATGTGTTACGTGGGAGCGACATTGTGTGTGAAAAGAACCTGCCAGTAATAAAACCTGTACAGTGAGAATAAGATAGGACACGTTATATGTCAGTGGGATCGATCCCACTTCTAGATGACTGGTAGAGAATCATGCCAAGTACTGGACTATAGGGGGCTGCATTTCTCACACAACACAGCCATTGAGCGTGTCAGAGTGCAAGGTGACATCATACAACTTTGTCAAATAACACAGCCAGTGTGTATGGTGATACCATCATAGTAAAAAAAAAAAAATCAAGCAGGGGTGAAAACATACCCTCCTTTTCGGAGAGAATCATGTAGCCAGTGTGTGAGGCGACACTATTCAGCTTAGTTACATAACTCAGCCAATGTGTGAGGTGACACTGACACCACCCCACTAAGTCAAATAACATAGCCAATGTGTG
>NW_027644012.1:0-25261 GCF_032717465.1 Coenobita brevimanus
AAGTGACACTGACACCACCTAACTAAGTCATATAACATTGTCAATGTGTGAGGTGACAGTGACACCACCCAGCTAAGTCATATAACACTGTCAATGTGTGAGGTGACACTGACACCATCCAACTAAGTCATATAACACTGTCAATGTGTGAGGTGACACTGACACCATCCAACTACGTCAAATAACATAATCAGTATGTGTGTCAGTCTGAGGTGATACCATCCAGCTGAGTCCAATAATATGGCCAGTGAATGTGTCAGTGTGGGGTGACATCATCCAATTTTCAAATAACATAGCCAGTGTGTGTGTGTGTGTGTGTGTGTGTGTGTGTGTGTGTGTGTGTGTGTGTGTGTGTGGGTGTGAGGTGACACCATCCAGTAGTCAAATAACATAGCCAGTGTGTGTCAGTGCGTGAAGTCATACCATACACCTTAACCAAATATCATATCCAGTGTGTATGTCAGTGTGTGAGGTGATACCATCGAACTTAGTCAAATAGCATACTCAGTGTGTGTTGCTGTGTAAGGTGACACCATCCAGTTTAGTCAAATAGCACAGCCTGCGTGTGCGTGTCTGTGCGTGATGTGACATAATCATATAGCATAGCCAGTGAACTTGTCAGTGTGTCATATAACATAGCCAATGAACTTGTCAATGTGTGGGATAACATAGTCGTATAACGTAGCAAGTGAACGTTTCAGTGAATGGAGTGACATAGTCAAATAACAGAACCAGTTGGGAAGTCAGTGTGTAGGATGACATAGTCAAGTAACATGGTCAGTAAGCGTGTCAGTTTGTGACGTGACATAGTCACGTAACATAGCCAGTGTGCGTGTCAGTGTGTGGGGTGACATAGTCACGTAACATAGCCAGTGTGCGTGTCAGTGTGTGGGGTGACTTAGTCAAGTAATATAGCCAGTAAGCGTGTCAGTGTGTGAGGTGACACCATCTATTATTGCCACCTATGTGTGGCAGTGATAGAGGAGCTTGAGTTACATGGCAAGTTTTACGATAGTGCAATATATTGCGCAACTTGTATAAGACGGTAGCAGGTGAGAGAGAGGCCTGAGATGGTAGATGGTGACACGTAGATGATGGTGATGATGATGAAGGTGATGATGATGATGACTGATGATTGAGAGAGAGAGAGAGAGAGAGAGAGAGAGAGAGAGAGAGAGAGAGAGAGAGAGAGAGAGAGAGAGAGATGAATAGTGATGTTTGGAAATGCAGGAATGCAGGATGAGATTATGATGATGGTGATGGTGATTACCAAGAATGTTAGGAGACAGGAGAAACAGAAACGGTATAAGAGGAGGAATGTAGGATAACAATATGGTGAGAGGAATGTAGGAGGGATGATGGGAAGTGGAAAAGGACAAAGATTAGAGCGAAAGGCAGTGATAAAAAAAAAATACTACAAACAGAGATATTAAATCAAGAAAAACGAAGGAGAGGATAAGAATAGAAGTTGTCGGTGGAGGGAAGGAGACACTGAATATATAAAAGTGCTTCGTAGATGTATTATAATATACCGGTAAACATAACTTCATCGTCCTTTGAAGTGTGCGAGTATCTAATGAAAACATATTTTGTAACTAAACAGGTATTAACACACACACACACACACACACACACACACACACACACACACACACACACACACACACACACATTCACCACCAAACAAATTCTGATCCTCCAAAGACACATCGTGACACTTATTTTCAGGTGAACCATATTAGCAAAAGCAGTGCAGTCAGTTGGGTAACATAATATTGACATTTGTAACCCCGTGGCTCGTCTCTCACCACCACAACCAGACCCCACCAACTTGGTAGCCAGCCAGGAGCAGTCAGCACTGTCTCTGTCTTTCATATCCTACCGGTTTGTCTCATTTCTCGCCCAGCCTAACCTCTCCTCCCCACTCCCTCCCCCTCCCGTTGCCGCTCTCCCTTCCCTTTCCCTTCACTCCCCCTCCTTCACCCCTCCCTCCACACTTTCCACCAATAAACTTTGGAGGGAAGTTGAGGCAGATGTTCTTGTAAAGTTTTCCTCTCACCCTTTCTGCTGTCCTACGTTATCATTCTCACCCTGTCCAATCGCAGTTGCTCTGCCATCAATACCAAGGGTCTCTGTCTTTGTCTGTCTGTCTCTGTCTCTGTCTGTCTGTCTGTCTGTCTGTCTGTCTATCTCTCTGTCTGTCTCTCTGTCTCTATCTCTGTCTCTGTCTCTCTCTCTTTCTCTCTCTCTCTCTCTCTCTCTCACACACACACACACACACACACACACACACACTCACACCAATCGATACCCACAAAAGGCAACCTGAACAGCCACAGTGGAGGGTGAACTGAGTGCCAGATCCAGATGACTCCACGCCACGCCACATGACTGAGTTATGACCATCAAGTTAGTTTGTTCCGTTCGTAAAGCAGGAATATGGTGACAAATATATTATTATGGTTTGGAAACTCGATCATGTGGATCAGTAGTGGTGATTGTAAGTGTAAGATACAGCCTAAATATGAGGCTGAGAATGAGTGTCAGCATAAACTCAGGTTGCGAATGATATCTTGTAGGCAAGTGGCATCACACGCCTTTAGCCCTTTGTGATATTTATTATTATTATTTTTTGTGGTCTTGTGTGCGTTTCAAAGTCTGCTTTTTAAATAACTGACCACGAGTATGATCCAAATATAGTTCATAAAAATCCATAATACTAGGGACTTGTAAATTCTGAAGTAACCATTAAAAGAATATGGCCAAAGTAGTAAGGTTTTCTTTGTAACAAGATTGCGGTGGTTGTGGTGGTGGGTGAGGAGATACGGTGTTGAAAACGCTGTGTCGTTGGTTGCTGTGGCACAGAATTGGTCATACGTGTATGACAAAAATCTCAACAGCAGAAATAGCTGACTCACACCATCGTGGACCGAGAGAGAGAGAGAGAGAGAGAGAGAGAGAGAGAGAGAGAGAGAGAGAGAGAGAGAGAGATGCATACACAATATAGTGTGTGAGAGAAGGAAAGAGATGAACAGAGAGAGGAGGAAGAGAGAAAAGAGAAAGTGAGGAATGGAGGTATTTCGCGTAAAATAAAGAATGGAAGATTGCTTTTGAGTGGGGACTGGGGATTGGCGAACAAATACTTAAACTAGCAGTCTGTTTTTCTGTCTGTTTTTCTGCCTCTATCTGTCTGTTTCTCTGCCCCTGTCTGTCTGTTTGTTTGTCTGTCTGTCTGTCTGTCTGTCTCTCAGTCTATCTACTTATCCACCTCCCTATATGACTCTCTGCCCACCTATGTACAGTACCCATAATTCTTAGCACTAAGCCCACCAGACAAACAGATATAGAACATCTTAATTTCGGATACTGCTGTGACCGCAGCGCAGTGGAGAGAGCCATCCATCCACCCATCTATCAGTCGACACACACACACACACACACACACACACACACACACACACACACACACAAATGTTTTAGGGCTGTTTGAAAGGCTGGCTGACTCGGGATTTTGTTCGCCCTCCATACACTTCATCCGTTCTCCATACATTTCGTCAGTTCTCAGTACATTCCATCCGTTCTCTATACACTTCATACACACCTGGAGAGGCGTGGGGGAAGAATACTTTCCCAGTATCCCTGCTTGTCGTAAGAGACGACTATAAAAATGCCTTTTATGTCTTCAGTCTTTCTTTCCTTACTGTCCTCTTTGCTCTTCTGTCCTACCTCTTGTCATGATATAACCGTGTTTCTTCTTCCCTTTATTTTCCCTCTGTTCGTACAGTACCATATCGCCAAATTATGGCCTGATGCTAATTCTACATTATTCCTTCCTTCCTACACATTTCCTCTGTTCTATATACGCTTTGTCAGTTCTCCATACACTTCATTCGTTCTCATTATACTTCATCCATTCTCTATACGCTTCGTCAGTTTTCCACGCTTTGACAACCCGCCTCCCGGACAACCTGCCTCATCCTCCTACGCTTCCTTCACAAAAAATAAGTCGAAGCAAAAACACCTGAATACAAACCGAAGAAAAAAAAGCATAAGCTATTCCCATCGCTTCCAAAACAATGACCTGATGGAGCTGCTGTATATCAGTGCATGCACGGATACTTATATGTAAGAAATATTAACATACCTCCTGTGCCTCCATAACAGTGACACACTGGAGCTGCTGTACGTCAGTACACACACGAACACATATATATCAGAAATGTTAATGTATTTCCTATAGACCAAGACAGTGACATGCTGGAACTGTTGTATATCTGTGCATACACGGACACATATATGTCAGAAATAATAATAAACATTGACATACTGGAGCTGTTGTATATCACTGCACATATGAATGTCACAAACATTACGATGTGGACAAGAATTATATGGATGTCAGGCCTTTATTTGGCTAAAATTTTGGTGCGTTGACAGTGCGTCCGCCTAGTACATCCCAGCAAGTGGTCTTTCCTAACCTGTATAAGATATATGTGGCGGGATGACATTAATCAATTAAAAATAAAAATAAAAAGAGGTTCTTAAGCAGAGGGCGTTCATGGAGCTAGTTTATACTCCTTTAGTACGAGAGGTCAGTTTTGAACTTCACAATGGTCAGAGGTAGCAAGAATTTAAGTGCAATCCTATCTATAGAATTATATGTACTGGATTACTGTAGCCTATCCTTGGACCCCTACACCTCGCAAGTTATCAGACACGATGTCGCTTTTTATTATATCGGAGCTTTATGAGGCATGAGAAAAAAATACGTTACCCACACACACACACACACACACACACACACACACACACACACACACACACACACACACACACAGTTACATTTCGTTCGTCCACCACGGGCTGATAACATCACACCGGTAAGCTGCATCCCTGCCGTCATGTTTATTCACCCAGGCAGAAGCAGCAGCAGCAGTGAGGCAGAGGCACTGAGGCAGCTGGTGTGTCTGCTGCCACAGATATTCTAACACAGAGCAAATTAAACACAGTAACAGCACCGTGTCCACTGTGATAGTAGGATTTACCCTGGCTGTCCCTTTAGCCCTGCCAGCTGTATTAAGTTTGGTGCTGATGAACGGAACCATACCGGCCTTCAGTGTAAACACTGGAGAAGTTTGATGCTGATGAACGGAACCAAACAAGCCTTCAGTGTAACAACTGTATTAAGTTTGGTGCTATTGAACGGAACCAAACAAGCCTTCAGTGTAAAGTCTGGAGAAGTTTGATGCTGATGAACGGAACCAAACAAGCCTTCAGTGTAACATTATAGTTTTTGTTCTAGTCATGGTTTATGATAGTTTTTTAGTGCAAGGATTTATTACTATTACCATCAACAGCATTTGCTACTGTTGGAAGGACTCTCTCTCTCTCTCTCTCACACACACACACACACACACACACACACACACACACACACACACACACACACACAGGAACAAGGGTGAGTGACAAATCACTAATAGTTGTTGCCTACGTGGTGCAAGATAGATTGTGGAGATAATGGGTGACGTGATGGGGTAAAAGGTAGTTTATTGCGAGGAGAAGGCTGGGGAAGCTAATGGGTAAAGGGAGGATTAGGAGGCAGTGGAGAAGTAAAGATGTTAGAGAATAATGGGTGGGGTGATGAAATAGAGGGCAGGTGGTGTGTGGTAAGGGTGGGGTAAGGGTGGGGAGGAGGTGGGGATGTGAGTGAGATGGAGATGATGAAAGATCAAGTCAGGCATAATAGAGAGTTAAGAGCACTTACTTGTCACGCCTGAGAGAGGGAGAGAGAGAGAGAGAGAGAGATTACGGAGGGGTCACATTACTCCTCACATAAAACCATCCAGCCATTTCACCATACCGTTCCGAAATCACCCTGGATATCATCTCAGTGAATATTATTTGTTAGTGGTAAATGTCAGTTACTGGACATATCTGGTATGTGTAACATTAAGATATTGGTCGATATTTTGTGCATTCTCAGTCTGACATCAACACATCTGATGGCCAAAGATTTGTGTTTTATAGGCCAGTTACCCCAACCTTGCCATCCATTTTTAAATTTTTAAATGGTTTAAAATGCTTGATATTTTTACGTGTTTGCATGTATAGATTTCATTTTGGATTAACAAGGTTAAAGGTATATGGTCGCATGAACGACATATTAGGCATGAAAAGCGAGTTTTGATTGCATCAGTAATCATAGCAAAATTATGATAATAGTAGACAACAATGTGTGATTTTGCACCTGTTTCTCTATGATCGTACTTAAGGATGGTAATTATCGGCTGTCTTAAAAAGTTAAAGGTTATTTGTGAAATTAATGAAGAACTGAACTTTTTCACATGTAAAAGGTTATTTGTGAAATTAATGAAGAACTGATAACTTTTCACGGGTCGTAATGGGTCAGTCCCACAGCGGCCCCCATAGTACCGCCCATCCTACCACCATCAGCATCCCCACCTCCACCACCCGGAATGTGGATATAAATAAAACAGTGAAGCATTGTTAGCGAGGGAGTGGGTCGCGTCTGACGTGTTTTATTACCTCCGAAAAGAAGGTTATATTTTCACTCCTGTCCGTTTGTTTGTTTGTTCGTTGGTCTGTGAGCAAGATCACACAAAAACTACTGGACAGATTTCCACGAAACTTGGTAGAGGAATGGGCCTTGGCCCAGAACACACTCCATTAAATTTTGGTGCGAATCAAGATAAGGTGCGGATCCAGGATTTTTTTTTTTCCACTTTCTTTAGCATTGCGAGATATGACGTTGGCGGAGGTATGCGCTCTACTGAGTGCCATGCTAGTTTATTTCTAATTTCTTTTTCCTCCCATCCCGCACGTGCCAGCAATCGGCAGACAGTTTGATGTAATAGTTGTGGCTGATCACATCATATGGTCTAAGTAACACCATCGCTAAGCTGTCATATTTTTGTTATTGTTGCTGCCATTACTTTTCTATGTAGCTTAGGAAAGGCCTGGTAATGTGTTGATTTAATACTGTGATCTCTAAGTAACACCATCACTACGCTGACATATTTTTGTTGTTGTTGCTGCCGTTACTCTCTTTCATTTAGCGGAAACGCCTAAAGTATTGGTGTAATACTGTGATCCTTTTGGCAGAATGGTGGTGGCGAAGGTGGTTGGTAGAAGAAAGAAAGTCTGACTGAGAATGAGGTGGAGGGACAGGGTGAAGGAACACATGAGGGAGAGTGGTGTGTGGGGAGTGCAGGGATCATTACTGACCAGGGAAGAAAAATGCCTTGAAGTCCTATTTTTTCTGCCTTCTCACGCGATACGTCTTCAGACGATGGAAGGATGGATGATACTGTATTATACTGTAATAGTAGCTGATCTGGTTTCTGTACCTTTACCATTCTTGTGTGAATTTTTCTCTTCAAAGCTTATGTTCTAGGAACTTTTAATTTGTCTTTTGTACTGGTGAAAAGCCAGTCTGTTTTATTTTCTTACTTCATTTTGTCAATACTGGACAATCATGCAACTACCGTAAGTAAATTGGTTTCCTATAGGGTGTGTGTTCAGCTTTGTTAAAAGAAAATTATTGGATGTAAAATGTTCTTTCTGTATCAATATATTTTAGCAGCCCTTCCACCATCGTCAAGCGTATATTCCCCCCAGTCCCTCCACGTCTCCCATTTCCCTCACTACCCTTGGTCCTCCTCCCCACACATCCTCTCCCCCGCCAACATAAACACACATCTCGCTTCCCACACCAACACACTCCTTCCATACCCACCCACACACTCCCTTCGTACATGATTGCTTCTCCACCCACAACCACCTTTTCCTTGTTTATTCGTGTCCATCCTCTCATACAGTACTACAGTTTCTTCCCATAGTTCTATAAAAATTTTACAGTGTGCTTTTTAAAAACTCCACCCAGCCATTTTTTCTTCACTCCCTCCACGATTAAGTTTTTCGTACACCTTGGGGGGATGTTTTTCTTTTTTCTTCTTGTTAAGTTGCTTCAAGTCCATTGTTTATGTCTTCCCTCATATAGGATTTCATGTTTATATTATGCATCCTGGCACAATAGTACACTTTGGTACATCACCATGACCCCCTGCAGCTCTAACTCAAACTGTGAGCACAGTCACATATATACTCATACACGGCTTCCTATCACCATACTGTGACAACAATTACTGTGGCACAGAGGGTCTGTCATAATACTGGTACACACGCACACACACACACTCACACACACACATACATTGGAGAGTACTCTTTTAATCACCGGTAATGTTCACACCACAACTGGGTCATTTACATAAACATTACAGCCTCTGCTCTGCTCTTCTCTGCTTCTCCCTCACCAACACCCCAAACATTACCTGGTGATTAAGGAATCACCCTTCCGTCTCCGTACATGGCACCCTCCTGAGCACTGTGCACACGTCACCAACACCACTACCCTTACCTGGTGTTTAGGGTATCACCCTTCTATCTCCGTACATGACGCCATCCTCTGCTTAGTGCACACATCAGAGCGCCCCACCTCCCCGTGCAGGACATTCTTCTCAATATTGTCTGTGTGGTGCTGTTCACACATGCCCGTAACCACCTTGAGGCAGACGAGGCAGCCGCCTCATGTGGCATCTCCTCTCCACCTCCCCTCCTTTAGCAGCCTTCTCAATCCACATTTCAGTTATATAGTGAGACAGACCAGTTAGTCTTCAATATCATCAGAGTAAAATTTAATTGAGCTTCTGTAGTCACTACAGTGCAGCAACTAACACTTGCTTCATTACTGTTCAACATGATGCTAATAATCCTTTCTAGCATATATGAAAATGCCGTATTGCAGAACACATATATATAACTGAATGCAGTGCACCCAACCACTAAAGATGGCATTAATAAAAACATACAACTGTAGCAACATATTTGAAATTTCCGAGTTACTTTAAATCTGTTCAAATTCACCTGTAATTGCAATATTTGGTGCTAGGGCTAAAAAAAAAAATCCGGGAAAGCATGCCCCCGGACCCCCTGGTAAGGCTGTGTTAACCTCGTCTGTTTTCATGTCCTGTTTACGCCCCTGTCACATCATTCCACACAACAATGCTCACACACTTTCCTTGTTGCATGACTCTTCCTGCCTAACCTCTCTTCCCTCTTCTTTTCTCGTACCTCTCTCTCTCTCTCTCTCTCTTAGTCCTTGCTCTACCATAAACCCTCTCTCTACCTTACACACTCTCCATGACTTACACATTTTACGTACCTTTCTCCTTTGTAGTAACGTCTACCTCCCTTCCACTCTTTCACTCACTTCATTCCATCCACCTATTCGTTCTCCCTCTGCCTTCCTTGAATCCTCTCCCTCCCCTTCCCTACTACAGGCCAGTCAGATGCGTCCCCTTTCCCTACCCCTCCTATATTTTTGCAGAATTTTTCATCAAGGGTTAGGGCAGCAAGGGGGTATTTCGATGATTATATCACCGTTCTCCTTCATCAGTATATGGGGAAATTTGGATGGGAATTTGTCAGGTTAATAATGCCAGGCGGTGCCATAACACAGGTGTGTTTTTATCCGAAGTACATACTTGTAAACCTTCTGATATAATCGATCATTGTCAGAATTAACGTCCTGTCTTACGGTAATTCCTCTACTGCCGGAAATTACGAAAAGTTACTGAGAAAAGTGGCATTTGTACCACGCTGAGGCAAGAGGGGGGGGGGACTAAAATGCCTGTGGAATTACAGATGAGAATATTGAAGAGAAGACACAGAAAGGTTGGAAGAAAGAGATCGAGGGAGAGGTCAAGGTTAGGAGAAAGCAAGGTTTCATAAAAGACAAAATAGAAGTAATAAGAGATAGAAGAGTGTAGGCGGGGATGGGAGACGAAAGGCGGGTAAAGAACGAAGGAAGATAAGGAAGAAGATAGAGAATGGAGTGAGGAAAGAAGAAAGGGAGCAAGAAAGAAGGAAGGCAGGATCGTTAAATATTTCTGTAGCAAGAAAGGTACGAAAGGGGGAAAGGTATGGAGATAGGTAGTTAGGAAATGTGGAAGGAAGAGAGTAAGAAAGAATGATAAATTGAGTATCAATGAGGGAAGTGTCAAGTGTATCTATATTATGATGGTGCCACTTGATACAAATACATACTGATTACTGCCAACATAAGTGTAAGTATATGGAAGGGCTGTTTTAATATTCTAGTATGTACGGTACATAATGATGATGCCACACGACACAAATACATACTGATTACTGTTAGCTAAAGTGTGAGTGTAAGGACGGACAGTTTCAATACATCCTCGTAATGATGGTGCCACACAACACAAATGCACACCGATCACTCCTTACCTCACCAAGTCACCCTTAACCCTGAGGATTGAGTTTCTCGCTACATTTTACCCTTGTCATTATCTATCTGACTCCCTGGAAGTTTTTGCCTACTCTTGATATATTATTTTCTCTTTTCATTATCTATATTTTCATTTTCATTTTTGTTGTCCCATGCTTTCCTTGTTTACCGCTGCCAAATCTCTTCGGTGTATTTCACTAATCTATTTTTTTTTAATTACCGTAACATTTTCACACTGTGTAAGAGAAATAAAGCAGCTCATGACATTCCAAAATAGTTAGTGGTGAACGCATTATGTTAATACTATCCATGTAATGGTAAATAATTAGCCTAAGCCCCTGTTGACATCAATGAGTCAACAAATATCCACGCGCCTCTTGGAGTCTGGAAGCTACCCTTTTTTTTTTTTTTTTTTTTTTTTTTTTTTAATTAATCAAATAAAGGACAACAAAACAGCAGCTTCAAGGCTTGTCAGGGAATTTATAGAGTGATATAACAGATAAAAATATGGGCAGACGTAATATCATATCTAGAATTATACATAGTGACTCATCAAGACGAAAAACTTAAAGAGATATAAATCCCGAGTTTTCTATCCACTGTTTTTGTAATAAGAAACATTCAGTCAACGAAATATGCAGAGTATCATTTACACATTTTCGTGTAAGTGGTCACCGCCTGGCATGTGAGACAGGTCGATGGCATAAGCGGGGTCAAGGCCGCCTTCCATTACATGAGCGTGTGTACCAGTGTGGTTTGGTACAGAGACACATGTGGTGCAACATTGTCCACAAACACAACACATTAAACAAACGTATTCCTTCAGTACAATGGAATCATTGTTCTCGGGTCAATTCCCCTCGATGTGATATGCAAAATACTACATGATGTGTTAGCTACTTAGGCTACATGAGCTGAATTTGTTTGCCACATTGTATAATCGCATGCTTATCACTATATGTATGCGTTGATACTGTATCTTGTACATTAAATGTGCGGAGAAACTGCTGAAATTATGTAGTACTGAATTAACTACACATACTGTAGGTGAATCAAGTACTATTTTTTTGGTTTGTGAGGACAGTTAGATTGTATGAAAAGTGTCTTCATTCTCTAACAATATACAGTATAATCCGATTATCACTGGGATATTGTAGCGATACTGTGATTACCGGTATTTTCCATTCAGCCCAATGGCATGCTTTCGCTGTTTCTTTGTTACAGGACGATTGTGTTCCTCCTGTGAAGGTTATGCAGTAGTGAAAAGAATGATGAGTATTCTAATTATTCCCCCTCACCCTCCCTTCTTTAAAAAACGAACAAAGCAAATACAGTCGTCTGGCTGTGGTAAAGGGATAGTGTGAGGCTGTGCCGTCGGGTTGTGGAAGTAAAAAAACGACCAGTCATTTCCGTGTGTGCTTTTGACGGTGAAATTAAACTCATTGTTATTACTTGGGCGGCAGTTATTCTATAGTAAGATGTATTATAGATTTGATTTAATGCAACAATTTCAGTTTTGTAAGAAAGTACAAAAAAGATAAAATATTGATGCAGTCAATAAGCTATCTAGATATCTAATAACTGATCAGTCTGTCTGTGCAAAAGACAAGCCCGTCGTTTTCGCTGCCACTGATGACTAATTATCAGACCGCGAGGCTTTCAACCCATATCATTGTAATTTCCTAAGCGATTTAACTCTAAGACTGACCATTAATACAGGATTGTCTGTCAGCGATTTGTCGACCGTGTTATTCTCTGTTGACAAAATAATACCAAATTAGTATTCCACTTAATCCCTGGATTAAAAGAAACATTGCCATAATTTTATCCTCCTCCTCGCTTTAGTTGTCTGTAGTCTAGTGGACAGCCAGCCAGATTGTTATGTAAGTTTAATCTTAGTGTACAATGAGAGGGGAATTACTGAAGAGGTCAGTGACTGACTGCATACTACAAGGATGGTGAGGGAGAGGGTGAGTTGAAGTGCTGAGTGGCAGGGGTGAGGGTGAGAGAGAGGGTGAGTTGAAGTGGAAGGGGTGAGGGAGAGGGTGTGTTGAGGTGATAGGGGTGACGGTAAAGGAGAGGGTGAATTGAAGTGGCAGAGGGGAGGGTTAAGGAGGAAGTGAGCTAAGGTGGCAGGGATGAGGATGAGCGAGAGGGTGAGGATGAGCTGAACTGGCATGGGTGAGGGTGAGTGAGAGAATGAGTTGTAATGGTAGGGGTGAGGGTGAGGGTGAGAGAGAGGGTGAGTTGAAGTGGCAGGGGTGAGGGTGGGGGAAAGGGTGAGCTGAAGTGCCAGGGGTCAGGTTGAGTTAGGAGGAAAGGGAGTGACAGAGATGAATGTTTAAGAAAATACAAGACTGTTAACCAATGACTGAAAAAAATCGCAAGGACATCTGAACATATGAACTTCAAATTCTCTCTCTCTCTCTCTCTCTCTCTCTCTCTCTCTCACACACACACACACACACACACACACACACACACACACACACACACACACACACAACTCCACCCTATATTCTATACATTTTAACAAGGGTCTACAACAATGATGAGTGGTAGGAATAAGGGTGAAGATGAGTGGAAAAGAACTTGTGTCCTGTGCTTTTATTTGTACTTCTCTGATGTCTATAGCCCCATCACATGACAAGGACCACTACATCTGTGTAATCTTTGTGACTCCTTTCACCTCTTGTATGTGACTTGACCACCTGACTCCACGGCCTGCATCCACCTGGAAAATAGACTGATTGAATTTCCTCTTTCCGGGAGAGAGAGAGAGAGAGAGAGAGAGAGGGATTTACAAAAAAAAAAAAAAAAACCCTCCTTGTCATCATTTTCTGTCGTTTGGATATGGGTGTCGGTATTGGCTGCATTTATTTTATCGTGTATTAAGTCACTGTTGCACACTTCAGCAATCCACACACCCCACAAACACGACACCCAACCGCTAATGATCTCTATTTTTTTCAAGGCCTTGAATGTCATCGTTTTTCTCTCACGCACCACAAGAAATGACACAAATTATCCATACATTCGTAAAAGTGTTTCCCTGCCTGAAGGGGAAGTGTTGGTATATGCTTTCTTAGTTTTTGGTTTTCCTATTTCGTATTATTTATGGTGTTGTTGGTGTTGGTGGTGCAGTAACACAGCAAGTGACACCCAGATACCACTGTTATGGGTTATAATATATCCACACCTCTGTTGGGAGATGCCTCCTAGACTTCACATAAGACAAGTGATTAGTTATTTGTTGTATACCCTCCCCCGTATAGTGATGAAGACATCACTTAGGACTATTATAATGATACTTATTGTTGTATACCCACTTCTGCATAGTGACACGCCGCAGAGATATCATTTATTATAATATCTACTGAATGTCTAGTCTGTTTCGTTGTACTTTGTCGTAATAGTTTGTCTTGTGTACTCACATATACCAGGGAGACATCACTTAGGAGTAGCGTTTTGATTAGTTGTGTGTTATATAACCAACCGTTATTGTAATTTGACACGGAAAAATCAGTTAGGACTATAATTACATTGTCTAGTTTGTCTTCTTATACCCCCTGTGTAGACATCAATTATGGGATCGTGCTTTACAATTTAGACGGCTTTATTCAAATAGGAGGGACTTTTCAAAATGAAGAGTTTAGATATTGTGACCAACATAAACTTTCTAACCAGTACATGTCCCTCCTAAACTGAAATAAGGTAGCAAAAATGAAGTAAAAATTACCTTCTTGGGTGAATGGGTTAATATCATGTTGATGTGTCTGACGGAATCCAGATGAAACAAGTGGTGCCAGGCACAACAAACCTCGCCCGACGACTCAAGGTCAAAGGTCATGGTGCCAAATGAAAGCCCATCTGAGACCTCCTATATCTCGATAACAGTAAACTTCTCTATCTTCAACCAGTTTCGAGTTTTAGTCCCATGAATACCCGTGACCTTGAGTTGGTGCAACCCCCACACAGTTCCCAGTGCTGCCTAAAGTCTGTGGCTTCGTCAGTGGAGGCTCCCACGACTTGGGTTTTTGCGTGCCCACAGCCAATCCCTCAGCTGCAGTCGTCTCCATGCCTCAGGGATTTCTTCAAAGCCATATAGTGAATTTTAGTATTTTTACACTTTTTTTAGCTACTCACCATAGTATTAACATTTGCTTTTAAGTTATATATTTCACACTTAGTCAAGTACAAAGGCCATATTTTCTATGTATGCCAACTAATTTAATAAATCCTAATTCTGACTATGGTTTTTCATTTTCCGAATATGGGGTAAAGTATACCCCACGTCAGTGTTGGTCTGAGATTATTGTTCAGTGTTCTAGGGTTAAGGTCAAAGGTCTTGATGCTAAATGAAAGCCCATATTACGAATTCCTGTGTGTTCATAAAACTAAATATCTCTATCTTCAACCGGTTTCCAAGTTATAGCCCACTGAAAACCCTTGTCCCTGTTTTTGACGTTTCAAAGTCACTCGATTACCTCCAAAATTAAATCACTTTTGGGGGGAACAAGTGCCCACATATCTGGAAAGATTCATGCAATTTCGTTCAGCCATTTTTCCATAAAAACAAACTCTATCAATAATACCTTACCGGACTCTGTCCGGGCGAGGTAATTATGTTGAGTCTCCAGTGTGTGAGTTGTGTTACTCTCTTCTCCCTCCCTTCCCTCTCAGTACAACCACGAACCCTCCTCTCACTCCTTTGCTCCCCACCACCACTCTCTAGTTCACTCACCTTCTTCTCCTTTCACCATCACTCACCTCCTTTGATACCAAAATCCACGCCCATTCTCATTCCTTCCTCCTCTCGGTCCACTCACCTCCTCTCATTCCTCTTACTCCCTCTGTCTGACTCCTTCCTCACACATCCACACACACACACTCCCTCCTCTCACCTTTCCATTCTCCCTGCAGTTCGATTTCTTTCTCCGTATCCTCTCAGTGTTCCTCACCTCATACAACACTTTTTCTCCAACCTGCCTCTCTAATTCATTTTTTACATTCTCTCTCTCTCTCTCTCTCTCTCTCTCTCTCTCTCTCTCTCTCTCTCTCTCTCTCTCAGGTCAATAATTTCTCTCTTTGTGTCAGAATCTAGTCACAACTTCATAGTTCTCTTTCTTTTATCGTCCACACGAGTACCATATGTGGGGAAGAAAGAGACGGCGATGATCATAAAGATGAGGAAGCTAGAAAAGAAATAAAGTGGAAGAGTGACACAGATAGAAAACCTGTTACTTCACACAAATAGCAAAGGTGAGATAAAAAAAAAAAAAAAAAAGCAAAGGAGCGATAAGAGGAAAGCCACAAAAGTTAAATATTATAATTCGGGAGAGAAGAAGAGACCATATAACCGAAAGGGAAGATTCAAACACTGATTATTCTCTTCAACCTAACGACGTCTTTGGTATTTCGTTCTTGCTGTCTAAATATTATTTTATGCAGCTTAAGACAGCCTTTTTTTTTTTTTTTTTTTTTTTAGTGAAGAGGTTAATGAAGTTCGTATCTATCTCCTCCAAGTCGAAAAATGACACCCAATAAAGATGCCCCGAAAATGCCAAGGATGAACCAAAGAATGATGTCACCGTACTGAAGGATCTACTGGAATAACAATACAAGATAATTATGAAATTGCGAGAAGGCGCAAATTAAAAAAAAAAAAAGACGGATGGAAAACAAAAAGTTGTGAAAGCAGATGAAGTGGATAATAAACAGATAAAAAAAAAAGAAAGAAAAAACAGGCGAGGGAAAGGGAAAGGCTGACTAATATGAAAAGTGACGAAAGATGATGGAGAAATGAAACAACGTCAATTAAACAAATAAAAGAGAAAAAATAAGAGCAAACAAGTAACATGTATTGTGACAGATACAGAACTGTGAAAAATTATGGAGAGAACATTACGCCATCAGGGATACATGCAAGAGACAGTTTACTAGAAAATGAAGTGACTTAAGTATGGGTGCAGCTTTTTTTTTTTTTTTTTTGTACAGGAAGTGGAAAGAAGGCGAGGCAACAATACAGGAGAGAAACTGAGGGTGAAAGGGATAGAACGAGGAAGGATTGGATTACTGACGAAGTGGCCAACGAGTAGAACACAAGACCTGAAAATTAGCGGAGGAAGGGAAGAGAGATGGAGGGAGGGGAAAGATATACAGAGGGAGATGCAGAGAGAGAGGGAAAAGATATAAGTTTTTCTTTTTCTCGACGGGAAAAAAAAAAAATCACTAAAACGAATACCATACACGAAATACAAATGATACATTAAAGAAATATTTACACCTAAGAAGAACGAACCTTGCGATTAAAAAAAGAAAAAGAAAAAAAGAACGCCCTGAACATAAACAGCTCCCACACGAACGACAGAAACAGAGAACGCAAAACACAAAACAAACAAGAAGCGGTGCCAAGGCACAGCAAACCCATCCCCGGCAGTCATTTTAGTGCAGACGTATAAACACAACAGGATATCTAGTCAAAGTTGTCACATATCAGATTTGTAGTAAATCGGGTGACAATCTACGATTTTATGCCCACATGAAATTTTAGGCCCGACCCACCTGACATTGACCCCCTACCGCTAACTGGGGGGTGACCCCCCTGATGTAACGAGGTATGTTATAGGATGGAAATTTGAAAGATGCACCTTTAGGTTTTGGTTTCATGTCGATATGACGAATTTGAAAGGAGTTATGGCAAAAAAAAAAAAAAAAATACAGTTTTCTTTTACTTTTTTTCCGCCAAAAATTTAATCAGGTGATCAGAAGGTCATAGCCCTTTGTCCCTGTAATTTTAGTCAAAATCGTACCAGTAGTTTTCGTGTAGAGTTGTTAACAGACAGATAGACAGGCAGACAGACAAACAGACAAACCAAGTGAAAACATTACCCGTCCCCGAGCCCCTCCGGAGCGGGCACGGGTAAAAAGTAATGATAGGGAAATCAACCCATAAAAACATTATCACTGAACCTAAGCTAAGAAAAACAACACACAGAACAAAATGCCAGCAAATAGTAAAGTAACTGTTAAACCAAATTACAGAAATCCACGAAAAAAACACACACACACACACACACACACACACACACACACACATAATATCTTCCATTCGTATTATGACACTAAAAATACTGAGCTGCAACAAAAATAAATAAATATATAAGTATATAAGTATAATTTAGTCAGGCTACAGCACAGCATGAAAATGTAAACCTTCAAACATCCCTACAACATCACATCTACTTAATGAAACTTAAAACTACATTAAACGAAAACCGAACAACACTTTACCAACATATAAACCAGCGGTTCTCAAACTTTTTAGTGTGTGACCCTATTTGGAATATTTCAAGACTTTGCGACCCACAGGGTAAACCCCCCCCCCCAAACGCACACATACTCAGAGAGAGAGAGAGAGTAGCCGGGATATAGCCTATCGCAGTTATTATGAATAAATAATGTAATAAGGATAATTACAGTTTCGATTAAGTAAATAAAATACATTTAAATGCATTAGGCCTATTCTATGTCCCTCCGACCCATCAAAATTCCTCTCGTGACCCACCTTTGGGTTGCGACCCATAGTTTGAGAGACACTTATATAAACCATTAAAAGCTTCGACATAACATCTCAATAAAACTTAAACTATATATGAATAAATCCAAGCTAAAACACTATATCAATGTTTAAACGATCAAACGCTCCTACAACATCACACCAACAAAATGAAACTTAAAACCACACAAAACAAAAAGTCAAGGTACAACATTACCCAAAAATTAAACTATCAGGAGGGTGTAAAACACCACGGCAGCCATAACATCATACACAAAATAGCCACTTTGTTGTGCCATTGACTCCCCGACAACACTGTTACTTACCAACACGCCCACTGGCCAGAGTGCTGAGTGTTTATGGTGGTAATGGAGGTGACAGCACACTGGGGAGATGCTGAGGTGCTGAGTACATATGAGGAGAATGGGTGATAGCACACTGGAGAGATCCTGGGGTGATGAGCATATAACTATGGTGAGAAATGGGGTGATAGCACACTGGAGAGATGCTTGGGTGCTGAGTATATATGGGGAGAATAGGGGTATCAGCACACTGGGCAGATGCTGGGATGCTGAATACATGTGGGGAGAATAGGGGTGGTAGCACACTGGACAGATGCTGAGGTGCTGGGTATATATGGGAAGAATGGGATGATAACACACTGGACAGATGCTGGCGTGCTGAGTATATATGGGAAGAATGGGGAGGTAGCACACTGGGGAGACGGAAAGGCGCAGAGGAAATGTAAGAAAGATGCACGAGGGAGTTAGAGAATATTGGGAGGGAAGGCAGATGGGAGGAGGGATGGATAACGAGGCAGTGCAAAAGGAGGAGGGAAGGTGTGGCAGAGAGTGAAAAACAAAAACAAAAAGTAATGGAAGAGTTACTACATGACAGTATTGTGATACCAACTCTAACGTATGGAAATGAAGCTTGGACCTTCTTGGAGGGACAGAAGTCAAGAATGAGAGCAGTGGAAATAAGTTATTTGAGAGGACCTTGTGGAATCACGTGGAGAGACAGACTGACAAATGAGGAAGTGAAGGGAGGTTGTGGTGTGGATGTGGATGTGATAGAGAGAGTTAGGAGAAACACAATGAGGTGGTTTGGCCATGTGGAGAGGATGGAGAGTAAGAGACTGACAAGGAGTGTCTACGTGATTGTGGAGGAGGGGCGAGAGGGAGGGGAAGGCCAAGGATGAGATGAAAGAATGGAGTGGAGAGGTACATGGGGAGAGGGAGGTGTGAGCTGGGAGCAGGGCAGTGAATGGCGGGGGACAGGGCGACATGGAGGCGATTTGTTTGCGGCCACTCCTTACGGAATTAAGGTGATTGACAATAGATAGAATAGATAGACAGGACTGTACTGTCACGAGCAATGTTTACCAATAAACACAACAGCGAATCATCTAAGGTCACTCATCACTTCAATTTGGCCTCCAAACCTTCAAACTAATACAGTATTGATAAAAGCTCTCAGCGGCTGAGCCTTAAGCACGGTGCAAGTAAGCTTAACCTAATGTACAGTAAGTGTATCCAATATCAACGTTCCCACTTAATGACCCACCAGCTGGTGAAAATATGGTGGACATGATGCAGAAAAGAGCTATTCCTTCCGTGTTACGATGGTGTTTCTCAATATCAGTTTACGTCAAGTACTGAGAACCTTAACTTTTCCAGCCCACTTACGGTCAGAAGTAGTCATGTGATAAAGAAGTTGTGCGGCAACCCACACAGTGATGAAGGAGGGTGTGATGAAACTGCGATGTTAGCATAGTGTGGACGTGATAACATTAGGAGTGTAAATATAATAATTCAGCTTCTTCTTCCGCTTGGGTCAGCATCATCAACGGTATTCACAACAACCCAATTCGTACATCCACACTCAAAAGTACACATACAAACAACACTAGCAATAATAACAACAACATGGGATAATCATAGAATCATGTGGTTACGCTGTCAAGCAGAATATCATTTAGTTCTGAAAAATGGGTTGATTTGCTAAGGAAAAAAGGGAAGTGTAGGGCTATCCGGCAGAATTCAAGATAACTTTTATGAACTCTGGAGGACATTCAAGGTCCAGTAAAGAAGTTTGGGCATAATGTAGAAGAAATGAGAAAAATCGATAAGGGTATACGAAAACTATGGAAAATTGGTCACTGTGAGGAAAGAAGGTTGTTGTTTGTGGGCATTCTTCAGGGTAGAGAAGTATAAGAAGTGTGTGTTTGTGAGGGTTCAGTGTCGTTAATGAACGCAGCTGTAGAATGACAGCGTCTGATACTACGATGAAGGGTAGGCAGGTGGGTCACCGGTGGTAGACTGATGGAATAGGTTAAGGGAAAGACTGACAGACAGACACATTGATAAGAACACAGGGTAGTAAAGTTGATGTATGGATGGATGGATACAGTACAACTGGTGAGATGGACAGACATTATGTAAACATACATACATACATATATATGTATATTGTTACGTCCCCGTCCCACACTGCCGCAGTTTCCAACAGCAGTACCGGTAGTTCAGTATGGGAAGGACGTTTCCCAGTTTGTGCTTCCTATGGTCAGCCTTTAGGTGTACAACACACAAGATCAGCTAAGGCGAAAATAAACACTGGCTTCTTAACTTCACTGAATTTTCCAAATAATTATACTTAATGCTTTCCAACTTCACTATTTTCACATGCACTGAAGATACACAAACTGCAATAACATGTCACTTTTTGCCAACAAGACTACACTATTTTCACAAGTGCCGAAAGTATACAAACTGCACTGACACTGAATCACACTCAGATTGAACTGAAACTGACTGAACTTGCTCTACTCTCTTCCCTATCCTTATGTAAGCTTCTAGTATTTCAGAGTGTTCTACATTCCAGGAGAAGCAACAGTTGCCAACCCGGAGGCATCCAAATCATGCCAGAGTTTTCTTACACCGCTTCCGACGACGTCCATGCTACTCCACACAGTCTACTCCTGCTGGAATGTCTTGATCCTCTTCCTGATGCACTTCTTCTCTTGGGAAACTTTCACCATCCTCTTGTACTTCAGCTTGTTGGTCCTCCACAACATCTTCAGCTGCAGGAGAGCATGATTCCTTGGAGACGTCCCAGCTGTACTGTCCTGGCCCATGGTACTGCCACAGACAGTTCACGTATACCATCTTTGGGCGAGAATTCCTGCCTCCCTAAATTCGATATGTTACATCTGGTAGGTGTTCCAGCACAGTGTAAAGCCTATCCCATAGGCTCTGTAGCTTCGGTGACTGTCCCTTCTTTCATTGAGGATTGTATAACCAAACTTGGTCACCATCCTTGAAGCTCACCTCACTTGCCTTGGCATCATACTTGCACTTCATCACCTCCCCTGAAAACTTGAGGGCTCCTTGCACTTGGTGATGTACCTCTCCCAGCCTTTCCCAGAGATGCTTTGCATAACTGGAGGTGTCTGTAGGTTTCTCATCACCAGGTCATCTTCCCATTAACAAGTCAACGGGTAAGCATAACTTGTGGCTCAACATCAGTTTTGCAGGGGTGTAGCCAGTGGACTCATAGGATGCAGACCGATGTGCCATCAACAATGCTGGTCTGATTCCGTTTGTCCATCAACGCAGTACTTGGCCAGTTCTTGTTGCAGGATCCAGTTGAATTTGTCCACCATCCCATCTGACTGTGGCCTTAGTGGAGTCATCCTGGTCTTCTTGATCCTCAGTAACTTGCAGCACTCATGGAACACAGCAGACTCGAAGTTTCTACCCTGGTCTGAATGTAACTGCTGTGGCATCCTAAAATGACAGAAAAACTAGTGAACCAGCACCTGAGCAACAGTCGCAGCCTCTTGACTGGGCATGTCATAGGCTTCTGGTCACTCTGTAAAGTAGTCCATGGCAACACATATATACTGATTCCCTCTTTCAGAGAGTGGCAGAGGTCCAGCAATGTCCACTGGTAGCCTACTCTGCACCCACTTGGTACAGACGAAGAGGGGTGCAACAACGTTTCTTGGGTACCTTTTTGGCACAGTATACATCAAAGGCCTGACAACACTCTTCATCATCATGCCACATGCCAGTCCAGTAGAACCTTTGTTGCAGCTGACTCAGAGTTTTCTTCACTCCCCTGGTGCCCACTAGTGATCTGATTACAGGACTTATCCAAGATCACGGACCTCATCTTCTTCGGAACCACCAGTTGTCAATACTTGCTAAGGCCATCGGGTGTCTCCCACTGATGCTCCAGTAGTCTGTTGTTCAAACGAAGAAAGTCCCACAACTGACTCCAGTAGCTCTTGGTCACAGGATGTAACTTGGAAACTTCTTCCCAAGATGGTCTAACTGTACTCTGCTGCCTCCACTCTAGCGCTGGTTGTAAATCTGCATTCTCCATCTGCATCCTCTTCAGGTCTTCTTCGTCTGACGCTGGCCCTGTCACAACAGCATGGTGGCATTGCTTGCCAAAGTTCCCATTCCTACTGCACTGCTTGCATTCTTTCGTCTTCTTGTACAGTGTTCATCAAAGGTATCCTGCATTTCCTCATTGGTGGTGCTTCTTGGGAAAAACTTGCTGGTTGTTGCCTCTCATCACCAGCCTTCACTAATTTATCTTTATCCTTCTCATTTGGACACTCATAGCTGAAGGTGCCCCACCTCACCACAAGTCCAACACCCATTTGTTGCAGTCTGGGATTTCTCTTGCATTGTTCCTTGTTCTTGCTCCTTCTTCCATTTGTAACAATCCACCTTCATGTGTTGCAGCTTCCTGCAGTACAGCACCCTCCTCTGGTCTTCTTCTGTTCTCTCTTCCACTTGTTGCAATCCACTTTCCGATGTCCTGGCTTCTTACAATACCAGCAACTTCCTCTAATCTCCTGTTCCCTCTTCCATTTATAACAATCCTCTTTCCTATGTCCTGGCCTATCACAGTACCAGCACCTTCCTCCAAAATTTTCCACTTCCCATACCTGAGTCTTGATGCCTTGAATCCTGCATTATGACCTGTCTGAAAAGTGGATGTAATGGACCTGACATAGGACTCAAATTGGAAAGCCCTGGCTAGTGCTTCTTGCATGTTTCTGGGTTGTGCCTGCTTCACTTGCACTTTTAACACTGCACTATCAAGAGCATCGATGAACTGGTCCCTTAGAAGAATAGCCATCAGGTTAGGTGCTGCTCCAGGGTATGCCTGGTATACCATACTGTCCAGGTCATAAGCAATCTGCTGTAGGGATTTGCCTCAAGCTCATACAAGGCACTGGAATCTTGCTCTGTAAAGCTCAGTCTTGTACATGGTCTCATGTTTGCACTCCAGCACTTCTACTAGGGACTGATAACTGTTCCTCTCCATTACTGACATCTGGCCCAGAATTTCCATTGTGGCACTCTTGAGGCTTATCAGGTTATAGAATATTTTTTCATTCATTCCAGGTAATGGTTAGCTTTCCATTCTCTGTAACAGATACTTGAGAAATTCTCTGCAGACAGATTAGTAACTAATAAGGTTGCTCTTCCTGTACAGTTTTAACAGGAACAAGACTCTCATCAGCAAAATCTTCACCTGTAACTTTTGAATAAATTGTAATTGTTTTGGAAGCAGATTTTGTAAAACTAACTGATTCTGGTTCCAAAACAGTATCTCCTTCAGGTGCTAATCAGCAATATTTGATTCTTTTTCTCCTTTATGTCTTCACAGTAACTCTGAATTTCAGATTACCTCGGAATATTATTTGCATAGCCTACTTCGGTAGTTTCACTGGCTCCTTTTAGACAGACCACATCTTTGTTTGCAGGATGTGGAAACTACGTCAAAGCCTGGAAGACAAGCTGACCGAGGTTTCAAACAAAATTAGCAGTGTGACTTGAAAAGTAAATGTGCTGGAGGAGTTCATTCCCAGACATCAAACACACTGCGGAGGGGAGTGCCACTGCTCGGCCAACTGGTGCTGTCCAGGCTGACCATTCTCCTCCTACTGTAGTTATTTCTCCCCTCACCACACAGAATGAGTTCCAGCCAGTGAGGAACTGTGCAAGGTTTGTGAGAAAAAGGAGCGTCATTCAAGTACCACATAAATTTCAGATTCTTGTGGAAGTAGAGGAAGAGCCCCATGAGGCACGAGGTGTGGAGAACTCCATCATTCTTGGTCAGTTGGTGGCAGGGCACCCTCTAAACGAAAGCGTTTTTGTATTCACGGTGCAGGAATGGACAAAGTAACAGAGGTTGTGGACGAAATTTTTGAGAAAGCAGAAAATTATAGCCTTGTTATTATTCATACAGGTACTAATGATGGGTATTATTTTACAAGTGGACAATACGCAGTTTTGGAATTTTAGCACCATTAACGTATAGTATAGTCCCTAAGGATCATAATGAACCCCCTTAACCCCATTCAGAAATAGACATTTTCAGAGAATCAATTTAATTTAAAATTCCAAAAAAACCTACCTTGGATCTTCACTTGGCCACTCCGGGTAAAAAATGCATGCATTCATATGTGTGTTTCTCTTCCCTTCGACTGCACATGCATCTCGTAGGTCTGTATCACCCACTCATAGGGTTACTTTAGGTCACGTGTTGGAATTCTGCTAATGAATTTGAATCGTGGTCTTTGATTCAGTGTTGATGGAAAATTAAAATCCTTCTCGCTTTGGCCTCTGAAGAAGAAAGATGTGCTGTGTGTCCCGGGTGTGATATTGATTATTTACGGGTGATTAAGCATTTCCATTCAGAACCTGAGGAGGCTATTGATTTTTTTTTAGAAAACACGGTGTATTAACATCCGTAGTTTATTGCCCAGATTGTCAGGAACCGTGTGAATTTAGAAAAGACAAACATCAGTGGTACTGTGGTCGGTAAAAAAAAAAGTATGCAAAAACCAAGAAACGGGTCCAGTGTAGTTTTTGTGTGTCTGACTACAAAGGAAGTTTTTTGGACAATACACACCTTCCTGCCTGGCAAGTTATAATGTTCATAAACTACTGGATTCGAAAGTTCTGGAACCACGACGTTATTATCACGTGTTTGAAGTGGTCGACAAAGACAAGTGTGGGCTGGTGAAGCTCTTGCTCAGAAGTGATCCTTTCGTGGCTATAGAACCAGCCACCCATCGGGGGACCTGGCATTGTCGTAGAGATTGACGAGACATTTTTTGTGAGGGCAAAATATGATGGTGGGAAAAACCTTAGGGACATGTGGCTTTTTGGAGGGATTGAAAGGGCCGGAAAAAAGTTTTTCCTGGTGCCTTTAATGAAAGGGGATCAAGTGCTTGACAGGAGTGCTGCAACCCTTCTACCCATTATCAAAAAATTCATTCGGCCAGGTAGCATCGTTAACAGTGATGATTGGGCTGCCTATCGACGGTTGGCGGACGAGGG
>NW_027644013.1:0-4995 GCF_032717465.1 Coenobita brevimanus
GTGATATTTTAAATATCCCCGTGACAGTTCTGATAGGGTGAAGTTCTGCAATATGGTAGTGTGACAGTCCTTTCATGAGCACTACCAGATGCCCGTATAGCTCGGGGAAAGGCATGGAAGGGTGGCATAATGGATACAACTTCGTCTGAGCCTTTACCATAAAAGTATCTGCAAAATAATGCAAGGAAAGCAACATTCCTTCTAACTTGTAGGGGAGGTAGTTCTTTTGTAACAGTAAAGTTATTAAAAATTCTGACAACTTGTCCTGAATTTTTCCAGTTGTTTTAATGCAACCTCTCCACATCCATTCCGCAAGGGTGAGCAATATTCCAAATGAGTGCATACATGACTTGTAAATTATAGCAAACTGCTCATCAAAGAAGCATTCACTGACTGTACAATAATCCAAGTTTCTTTGAAGTGGTTTTAGCATGTGATCTAACATGACAGGTCCAGCTGAGGGAATTTTCAAGTGAAACACCGAGAACAATGCTTTGAAAAATAGGAGTATTAGTAACACTGATGGTAAAATGGTAATCAGACAATATCTGTCTATTTGGAAATTGCATATATTTGGTTTTCCTAGCATTAAATGATAGAATATTATTTTGTCTCCATTCCATGATCTTGGATAAGTCTTGATTTATGGAGATTGCTGTACTGAGCTGTGAGTTAGAGATGGTAAATTTTGTGAATGGGTATTCAAG
This sequence comes from Coenobita brevimanus, assembly GCF_032717465.1. NCBI lineage: Eukaryota > Metazoa > Arthropoda > Malacostraca > Decapoda > Coenobitidae > Coenobita > Coenobita brevimanus. The sequence continues at coordinate 708 of NW_027644013.1, forward strand.
TGTGAATGAACTGTAAAGTGTTGGGTCATCTGCATATGAGTAAACGGGATTATGGGTGGCAGATAAGAGATTATTAATATGAGTTAGAAGAGGGTTGGAGCCAGAACTGATCCTTGTGGCATGCCGACATTAATCAAGTGGACATTGGAATGTACATCGTCTACTTTATCTTTCTGTCGCTAAGATATGAGGAAGTCAGAGGAACAAAAGATGGTGTGCCATAGCAAGGGAGTTTGGATAGCAGGGACGGTGGCACGGTCTATCATAAGCATTAGAAATTATGTAGGGCTACTGCATGGGTTTCTCTATGTTAGTCAAATGCCTGATGGATGCTATGAGTTAGGAGACTGAGTATATCAACAGTGGATCTTTTGTGGCTAAAAACATACTTTATCACTAATTAAGTTCTTGGGTTCAAGATGTTCAACAATGTGCTTATTAATTATAGTCTCAAGTACTTTACCAACAGAAGATGTGATAACTATTGGTCTGTAACCGAAGGAGTCAGAGGAACTTCTTCTTTGGAATTAGTTTTTTTTTTTTTTTTTTCAACAATTGGGGAATGAAGAAGTACATATGCATAGTCTGAAAAATTTAGCTAGAATAGCAGCAAGTTCAGTGGAACACTTTTTCAAAAAAATTGGAAGAATTCCATCTGGACATGGAGTTTTGTTGATTGGTAATTTGTCAAGAATGGGTTTTACGTATCTAGTCTGTATCTTAGTGGAGCTATTTCTGGAGAGTCAAGTTCTAATACATGGACGTTCTGGCTGACTTCCTCTAAGGTAGAATTTCTGTCAAATGTATTGGCTAGGATGTTTGCTTTACCAAGCGGGTCATTTACAGTGTTACCATCAGAAGATTTTAGTTGGGGAGTGGGTGATGGCTAATTAAGGTTAATATTGAAAGAACTGAGAATTGACCAGAATATTCAATTATCATTATGATTATTTAATAGTCTGGATGCTTGGTTGTGAAGAAAGTTTGATTTACTTGGATTAATTACTGTTCTTGCATGGTTCCTAGCAGTTTTAAATTGACTGAATGATTCAGATGATTTTGATTTTAAATAAAAGTTATATGCTAAGGGATTTTGGCCTGTTGCTCTGGCGCAATTGCTGTCAAACCATTTTGGGGAGTCCGATCTTTTAGTGGTCTGTTGATCTGGTATGAACAATTCCATACCAGCTTGTATTAAATCATTAATGTGGGACTGAGGAGAATTTATGTCACCGGAGAAGAAAGACTGCCATGGAATATCAGTAAGATAACTAATTTTCCTAATCCGTCCCAGTCTGCTCTATCAAAGTGCCATCTGGTCACCCTGACTGGTTCAGAAGGGGTAGGATTGGAGCACCTAACAAATGGGTCATTGATGAGATTGTGGTCGGAGGATCCAAGTGGTGACAGTACTTCTATTCTGTATTGATATGGATTATTTTTCAGGAATATGATGATGATGATGAACTCCAGTATCAACCAACCGCTTACCACAATACTCTATAACAGTCAAACCTGATTAACGGTCTAGTACTAAAACCCAGTTATTAAGTACTCTCGCACCCCTGCACAGAGGCCCAAGTGTGGCAGTATCACAATAATTAAGAGGTAAATATCTTATCAGTTATCACACCTCGGGGGTCAGTGATAATGTGGCTATTTTATATGGTGAAGTACTTAACGTGTGGGCAATTATCACAGGGGCTGCTGGCAGTGTGAGGTGGCCGTGGGGATGATTGGTGGATTTAATTGTGATTGCTTGCATTCTGGATAGGGGGAATGATTATTTTAATTACATGAAAGATTTTTCCTTAAATATTTGATATTTATTTACAGTATTAGTGAATATTTATTTCTGTGAGAAGAATTTATGTATTTATTTATTTATTTATTTATTTTTTAGCACTTCCACTCGTTAGCTCAGTGGAATGGCTGCCACACCAACACTGCTTTCCAGGACAGGAATTATACTCTTTTCACCTTAACTTGGCTTAAATTCTTTTTCCTCATGCAGCTTATTTCACGTACCTCTGTGGCAAAAAAAAAAAAGAAAAAAGAAAAAAAATGCGGATCTACAATACATCCTTACCCTAGCACTTGTTAGTGACTACCATCATAGTTAAATACTATTTTCTTTTTAGAACTCAGCATCCATGATGGTGAGACAGCAATTTTAGGCCAAGTTGAAATAAAAAGAGTATAGTTTTCGTGATGATGTGAACTAAAACACATTCCTGATACATGTGCCCTATTACATGACGATCATTAATCTAGTTCAACTAATTTGTTTCTTATTTCTACTTTTGAAATTATTACGCACTGCATCGTATTACTCGATATGCACTGGCTCCCGGCACAAACATTCTTCATTCCGCCACCGCACGAGGAAATACATATCGTGAGAAAAAGAAAAAAGAGAACAAGAAATATTGAACATGTAACTGTAGGAGAGTATGATAGGGGAAGTATAAGTAAATGACGGTTACGTTAAGGAAAAGCGGTTCTAGGAGAAAATTAGTTTTAGCTTATGATAACAACTACAAGAGAAAGACGGCAGAGGAACCGAGAGAAACCCACCGTATGAAAGAAAAGAAAGAGCAGAAGATAAGAGAGCATGAGAAGCAGCGTAATAAAGGCAAACATTTATCCAAGATGGCAGGTGGTGATAGCATGGGATCTTTTAAATGGCGGATCTGCAGTCCACCAAACATAAACACTGATCTGAAGAAAACGTACAAAGATTGAGAGAAGGAGAGACTAGAGAGGAGGAGAGGAGAGGGGAGAATGAGAGACTGAAGGAATGAACGGAGAAGCTGAGGAAGAAATAGACTAAAGAACGAGGAGAGACAAAAGGTTAAAGGAAAAGTGAGTGAAACGGAAGAAAGACTGGAAAATATAGAAAGAGAGAGAGAGAGAGAGAGAAAAGGAAGAGGAACAGCCAGCTAAAGATGGAAAGAGGAGGAAATATGAAGATTGTGGGAGAAACTGAGCGATGGAAGAAGAGCAAAAAAACATGGCGAGGAGCTGACGAGAGGAGGAAAAAGTGCAGAGTATAAGTAAAAAGAGAAAAAGGGAAAGGAGGAGTGGAAAAATTATGGGATAAAAAAGCATCAGTGGAAAACACACACACACACACACACACACACACACACACACACACATTTATATATGTAGATAGACAGATAGACAGATAGATATAAAGATAGATAGATAGATAGTTTAGATAACATTATACATCATAGTATATAAATTTTTCTTTTTTCGTTTGGTCTTCGACGATGCAGTCTCCCACCTTGAAAAATAAGCTGAAAGGTGAGAGAAAAAAAATAACCTAAAAATATGGAAGAAAAATGTTGTGAAAACAGAAGAGAAAAAGTGTTCCCGAAATGTGATCCTGTGTATGAGAGAGAGAGAGAGAGAGAGAGAGAGAGAGAGAGAGAGAGAGAGAGAGAGAGAGAGAGAGAGAGAGAAATGCAGCGTTAACAAATATGAGAATGCCAAAGGGTGTAAAACTGGATTTAGAAACGAACAAAGGAGGGGAGGAGACAAGGGAGAAATGGGAGACAGAAAAGAGCGGAAGAGGGAGGAAGGAAGGGTAAGAGGATTAACCATGAAGAAAACAAGAGAAAAAAATGGAAGGGAAAAGGGAATCAGAGGAAGAGAAGAGACGATGGAGAAAGAGCTGAAGCTGGGCAGAGGCGGGAGGAAGGAGAGACAGAATGAGAGAAACAGATGGAAAGAGAAGCGAGAGAGAATGTTACTGAAAGGAAGAGACAAGCAGAAGAAAGAGTAAGGTAGGAAGGAGAGGGAGGAGTAAAATACGAGGAAGGAGAGGGAGAAGGAAGAAGGATAAGGAGAAGGAGTAAAATAGGAAGGAGGGGAGGGAGTAGGAGTAAGATAGGAAGGAGGAGAGGCAGAAGGAGCAAGAGCAAACGGATACGTCTTAGAGGAGAGCTGGAGGACCGTGGGTATGACTAGTGCCACTTAATGACAGGAAAGGACAATATCGACCCAAGGAAATGCTCTCTCTCTCTCTCTCTCTCTCTCTCTCTCTCTCTCTCTCTCTCTCACACACACACACACACACACACACACACACACACACACACACACACACACACACACACACACACACACACACACACACACACACACACACATACACACACACAAACGTCTACCACCCACCCACCTACACACATACACCATCAAGCCTCCCAGGTTTCTCTGTGTCCAGTTTGCACAGCACCTCAGCTGGGCGGAAGTCATCAAGGGCGTGTGGTGTAGG
>NW_027644014.1:0-20000 GCF_032717465.1 Coenobita brevimanus
GAAAGTGAAGGAGGCACTGAGTTAGTAGGAGGAGGGAACTGCGTGACCAGAAGTGAGGTCACAGACACTATAGCCAAACAGGTCTCTCCACACCTGTAAACAAGCTTGTGACGACAGCCACACTCAAGTCTACTGTTATGAATGGCTTGAAGCAAACAGGGGTCTTACAAACTGAGAGTCAAAGGGGGACGGGAGGTAAGTAGATAGATAATAATTCAATGTTTTACTCCATGTCTTTTTCTGTGAAGTTACCTAAGACACCAAATACACAAGCACCGCACCGACAGTCTCAATATACCTCACTGTTTCTCTCTGACAGATATTGCATCTGAACGCTACACTACATCAGACCTCCCCTCCCCCCCAACAAAATAACATTGTCTAGTGGTAGGAAGAATAAAATTAACTTGTGGGAAGCTAAGCAAAAAGTTTTGTAGTTAATGAGATTGTCTATCAATAAAAATGAACATGCACAGGGATGATTTAGAGTTCCAGTCAATGTTACTGATGATAAAACTTCATGACTTAGGTCAATTACGCTTTATCTACTCCACCAGTCATGATTTACCGCTGTCATTAACGCTCAAGGGAGACGTAATTGCTACCGATGCTGCTTGACAATACGACATAGCGTTCACACACACACACACACACACACACACACACACACACACACACACACACACACAGAGTGCGTGTATGTGTGTGTGTGTGTGTGTGTGTGTGTGTGTGTGTTCAGCATACCGAACACTAATCACCACTCTCCCCTCCTGGTTTGCTTCATATACATCATTAACATTTCTGTATGATTCTAATAATGGTTCAGTTAAGTTCTATGCATTTAATTATTCGCTTCCTTCTTCCTCAGCTCCTCCCCTCTGACTCTCACGCTTTCATTACCGTTTTCTCCCTAATGTTCCTTTCACTTCCTCTTCCTTCTCCATTTTCGACTCTTTCCTTTATGCTACTTAATTTTTATCCCTTCGTTTTATTCCTCTCTTTACCGTTCCTCCTCACTACTCCCCTCCTCTTCCATTCTCTCTCCGCTATTCTTGTGGCGTTTTCCCCCTCTTTCGCCTATCTTCTACATTCCATTCGTTTCCATCCCCCCCCCTCTCTCTCTCTCTCTCTCTCTCTCTCTCTCTTTCTCTCAAAAGGACGCAACTGTAGACATCCATTTCAAGCCAACACTGCCTCCTTGTCTCACATCCAGTAAGCTCTTATTAACACACACACACACACACACACACACACACACACACACACACACACACACACAACACGTTACAATAGTTTCAAGGATATGTGATCTTAACGTGTTGCTCTAACAATACACCTTAACAAACACTGCCAGTTAATCAGCGTTCAGTACACAGTAACATTCTTGACTAATGAAATCGTCTGCTTCCACACCACAATACAAAGCCCCGTCAACACCTACACCTACGATTGTTTTCAGGGGCATGCTATTGAAACTCCTTACTATAACTATAAAGACAATGGCATAAACTCAGCGATATTATCACCTTGCAGTGGTATAAACACAATGACATAAACTCAGTTGTATAAACGATGGTATAAACAATAGGATAAAACACAATACTATGAACACAATGGTGCAAACATTTTGGTATAAACGCAATAGTATACTGTAAACAGTGGCATAAACGCGATGGTATAATCAAAATGGTATGAAGACACTGGTATAAACAATCATATAAACACTATCTATCTATCTATCTATTGCCAGACGCCTCAATCCCGTTTGGGGTGGCCACAAACAAATCGCCTCCAAGTCGCCCTGTCCCCCGCCATTTCACTACCCTGCTCCCAACTCACACCCCCCTCTCTCATATACCTCTCCACCCCATCCCTCCATCTCATCCTCGGTCTCCCCCTCCCTCTTCCCCCCTCCACCTCACTCACATACACTCTCTTCGTCAGTCTTTCACCCTCCATCCTCTCCACATGGCCAAACCACCTCAGTGTGTTCCTCACAACGCTTCCTATCACATCCACATCAACACCACAACGCTCCTTTATATCCTCATTCGTCAGCCTGTCTCTCCACGTGACTCCACAAGCTCCTCTTAAATAACTCATTTCCACTGCTCTCACTCTTGACTTGTGTCCTTCCAACAACGTCCAAGCTTCACTTCCGTACGTTAGAGTTGGTATCACAATACTGTCATGTAGTAACTTTTTTACTTCCATGCTCACTTCCCTGTTTCTTATCACTGCTTTCAAGGAACCAGCAACCTTTCTTCCCTGCTGTACCCTTTCAAGCACTTCACCCTCCAAACCTCCATCCTTACTCATCACACTACCCAAATACTTAAACGTACTCACATTTTCCAATTCCTCACCATCCAACCTCGCTATACATTCACTGACTTCACCTCTCTCAAAGACCATCACTTTACTCTTCCCTACATTCACCTTTAGGTTCCGTTTCTTACACACTCTCTCAAACTCATCCACCAAGCCTTGCAGCTCCCCTTCATCTTCACTCAACAACACAGTATCATCTGCAAACAACAGTACAGGGAGTTTCCAAACACTATCCTCTCTCACCAGGGCCACTCCAACATCCACTACCCTACCTTGTACCTCTTTTATTACCCCATCCATGTACAGATTGAACAACCATGGAGACATGACACATCCCTGTTTCAAACCAACTTTCAAAGAGAAAAATTCACTTAGTTCACCATCCACACGCACTGCAGCCTTAGCACCATCATACATACTCTTCACAGCATTCAACAACTTCCCATCTACTCCATATATTCTTAACACTTTCCACAATCCTTGTCTATCCACCCTGTCATATGCTTTCTCCAAATCCATGAAAGCCGCATACAACTTCTTTCCCTTCTCTAGAAACTTTTCCACTAAAGATCTAAGAATGAATATCTGATCTACACAACCTCTTCCGTTCCTAAAGCCTCCCTGTTCTTCTCCAACTAATTTCTCTGTTCTTTCTCTAACTCTGTCTATAAGTATCCTACCATACACTTTTCCTATTATACTAAGAAGACAAATGCCCCTATGATTACCACACACTTCTTTTTCCCCTTTTCCTTTGTACAAGGGAATAATTATACCTGACTTCCAATCCTCCGGGACTCTACCTTCCTCCCAGGCCAATCTGCACATCTTCCACATCCATTCTACTACTATCTCTCCCCCATGCTTCAGCATCTCACCACACACTCCATCAATTCCTGGGGCTTTCCCCGATTTAACTTTCTTCATTGCTTCCACAACCTCTATCCTACTGATTTCTTCCTGTCTTCTCACCTCCCTCCTTCTCCCAGCCATTCCCCAGCCACTTATACTCGCATTACTTCCATCCTCTACGTTCAACAATTCCTTAAAGTGTTCTCTCCATCTGCTCACTTTTTCTCCCTTCTCCACTAGTAATCTACCATGTTTATCTTTCACTCCCTGCTAACTTCACTTCCACCCTGTCTTACTCTTTTCACTTCTCTCCAGAACATTTTCTTACAGTCCCTCCACTTTACACTCAAATTCCTTCCAAATTCCTCATCCACTCTCTTCTTACTCTCTCTTACTAATCTTTTCACCTCTCTCTTCCTTTCCACATATAACTCTCTCTTCTGCCTCTCAACTTCTTCCACGCCCCTATTTCTCATCCATTCATTGTATGCTTTCTTCTTTTGTGCCACAGCCTGTTTCACCTCTTCAGTCCACCACGCTGTTCCTTGCACCCCCCTCCGTCTTCTCTTCCTTCCACACACCACATCACATGCTGCACATATTTCTTCTGTAAATATCTTACACACACCTTCCACGTCTCCCATCTGCTCCAATTCATATTTGCCCAATCGTTCCTCCACTTCTCTCTTATACTCTGCCTTTTTCTCATCCTCTTGTAACCTTTCCACTCTCCTTGCAACTACTCCTTCCTCTTGTCTTTCCCTTCTTCTATTCCTCCATCTTACTTGCATCCTAATTCTGGCCACCACCAAGTAGTGGTCAGAAAGGCCACTCCCCCAACCTCTATAAACTCTTGCATCCAATATACATCTTCGCATCCTTTCATCCACACACACATAATCAATCATTGCCTTCCTTTCATTCAGTTCACCACCCACCCTTCTCATCACTCGCCATGTATACCTGTGGATCATTTTATGCCTGAAGAGGGTATTGGCTATTACCAACCCCCTCCCAGCACAGATGTCCACTAACGCACTCCCATTCTCATCTATCTCAGCAGGCACACCCCACTCACCAACTATTCCATCCACCTTCACATTACCAACTTTACCATTCATATCACCGATCAAAAACACTCTCTCATTCCTTCCAAACTTTTCCATGCACACTTCCACATTTGTCCAGAACTCTTCTCTCACTCTTCTAGCACGATCTTGCGTTGGCGCATACACACACACAATCGCCCACATTTGTATTCCAACTTTCAACTTTACCCACACAATCCTTGACCCAACTGATCCATACTGTCTTATGCTCTTCTTCCATCTTTTACTCACAACTATACACACTCCTTCCTTTGCCCTCTCATTCTCATCTACTCCTGCACATATACCCCATCCATACTCCCATTCTCTCACACTTTCTCCTCTCCATTTTGTTTCAGTTATTCCACATACATCCACTTTCGCATCCTCAAGCACCTGGACAATCTCTCTCTCTTTCACCTCATCATTCGCTCCTCTTACATTCCATGTACACATTACCAAGTCCTTTGTCCGGTCCTGGGTCGTCAACGTTTGGTCAGTCCTTGTCCGAGGCTTCTTGTTTGTTTTTTTAGTTAGTTGTTTTCCGGGGAGGGGCACTAACCCTCCGCCAACCCTTTTAGTCGCCTTTTACGACAAGCAGGGATACTGGGGGAGTATTCTTGAAAACCCCCCTACCCCCAGGTGTAAACATAATGATATAAAAACAAATATATTAACATGACACAATAATGTTAGTCATGGAGAAGTGCTCTGTAAACGATATAGAGCCGCATTATTGTCTTTTTCTGCCAGTGATCACAGGGAAATATGCTGGAAACGGAGGAAGATCTGGTCCAAGGTAAGGCGAAACAACTGTACAAAATTCTGCATTCTTCATGTTCTTCCTTCAGTTACAAATAGTCTCGTAAGAGTTAATGGCTGTGTTCCCCTTTGCTTTCCTTCCTGTTCCCCCTTTTCTCTATTCTTTCCTCTTCGCCTCACGATATTCCAATATTTATACAAACCACCTGTTATCGCTCGGAATGCCTCCGTCAAGCCTTGCGCACGGGCTGACCATACAACCTCCATGACAGAGTTCACTGTCAGCTGAAATAAGACTTAAGATAAATATAGTCGACCCCATATGACCTTAACCTTTCTAATCTAATCAGTTTTTCGTCCCTTCATACTGTATTACGGACAAAAGTTTGGTCGAAATCCATTCAGGGATTCAGATATCGCACCCATAAGGTTAAACTAAGTGTATCCCATAAGAACTTGACTTTTGACCGCTTGACCAATCTGACCTATTCAGTTCATCATCTCCTTATAGTGCAACATTGATAAAAGTTTGGTGGAAATCCGTCAAAGGGTTCATTAGATATCGCGCCCACAAGAGTGTTGTGGACGCATGGAGCCACGCACGCATGCATTAACAGACTAATCACATAAAGCCCCCTCTACCATAGGTGGGGGGAGGCATAATAAATATCATAATAATAATAATTGATAATAATCACCATCATCACCATCACCATCATCACCATCACCATCATCATCATCATCATTATCATCATCATCATCATTATCCGGACCTCCTTTCCCACTCTAGAGCAGGGTGAGGAGTAGCAACGTCCAGACACCCAAAGTTTACCCACGTCATTGGGCCACGCTTCCATTCACTCACTATTCAAGCCCGCGGAATCCTGGCTCTATCGGATATGCCAAAAAACTTTCACCACATTCTGTAGCCTCACGTAAACTTATCTAATACAGTCAGTCCGAACGCTGTCACGTTAAAACGGGATGCCAAATCACTGAGCATGCATTTCTCACAACATTCAACCAGTCACCTCGATCTCTTGTCAGTCCCCTAGCCTTACCGACTTCTATGCCTCTCTTCCTCACACACTCATCCACCATATCCCTCCACCTTCTTCTTGGCCTACCTCGCCTCCTCCGTCCCTCAGATTCGTTCAGATGTACCTCTTTCACCACTCTATTGTTATCCATTCTCTCCGCATGACCATACCATCTCAGTACACTCTCTTCGATTCTGGTGTCCAGGTAGTTCCTCACTCCCCATCTTTCACGAATCGCATTATTTCGTATCCTATCCATTCTCTGTATTCCACATACATTCTTCAGCATTCCCATCCCCATTGCTCTCACTCTTGACTTTTCATTTTCATGCCATACCATAGTCTCGCATCCATATGTTAAAGTTGGCACTAACACTCCATCATGTAAGCCTCGTGCAGCTGCAACACTCAAGCCTCTGTTTCTAATCAAGGCCTACATAGCACAGCTACTTTCCTTCCTTGTGGCACTCTACGTTCCACATCTTTTACACATTTTCCTCTCTTTTCTATCACTGTACCAAGGGATTTGAATTATCTCACCAGTTCCAGTCCCTTTCCATTCACTGTAACATCACACTGGGAGTCACCTTCTCTCTCAAGTACCATTACTTTACTCTCTTCTACATTTACTCACAAGGCACGACGCTCACAGACATCAGCAAAACTCTGCACTAGTGTACTAAGCTCTTGTTCGGTATTTGCAAGTAGCACTGCATCATCAGCATACAACAAATTTGGGATATTCCATCCATCACCATTCATTACTAACGTCATCCCTTTCTCCATCACTCGTGTTTTTATTTCTCACAGCATCCCATCCATATATACATTGAAAAACCATGGGTACATCACACAACCTTGTCGCACTCCCACATCGTGAACCATTCACTTGGATGTCAATTCACCTATACACATGCCTCAAACTCTTGACGGCACCTAGCAGCTTACCATCTATACCGTACATGCGCAAAACCTTCCACAATCCTTCACTGTCTCCTTTGGCGTATGCTTTTTCCAGATCCATTAATGCCCTAAACATCTTATAGTCCTTCTCACAAGTCTTCTCCACTCTTTGTCTCACTGCAAATATTTGAGCCACACATCCTTTGCCACTCCTAAAGCCACTCTGTTCATCACTCACTAGGACGTCTGATACCTCTCTTATTTTCCCTATGATAATTCTTCCATACACCTTGCCTACGACACTCAGTAAACTTATGCCACGATAATTCTTGCATTCACTTCGCTCACCTTCATTTTTGTAGAAGGGTACAATCGCAGCCTTTTTTCAGACTGCTGGAACAGTTTCAGATATCCATTCCCTTCTCCATATCTCCAACAACAAGCACGTCATTCTGCTATCTTCACAACACTTTATCATCTCTGCATACACCTCCTCAACCCCAACTGCTTTCCCATTTTTCAGCCACTTCACAGCACTCTTTACCTGTGCGAGGGTCACGTTTCCTGGCACTGCATTCCTTCTCTGCATAAACCCCAAACCAATCATGTTTACAGTGGCTCTGCTCTTTCTATTCCCATTCATCAGGCTTTCAAAATATTCTTTCCATCTGGTCCTAACTTCATCACCATGGGTTAATAATCTACCACTTACATCCTTCACACTTTTACATTTCTTTCAGCTTCCACTTCTACATTTCCGCACCACCGGAATAACTTCCTATTTTCAGGGTAGTTTACATTCATTTTTCTTCCTAGATCATCGTTTATCTCCTTTTTTCCTCTTAACTAGTCTCTTTATGTGCTTCTTGCGCTCAGTATATTCAGTTCTTCTTTCAATTGAACGCCTGTTCTGTAACCACTCTAGTCACTCCTTCCTCTTTTCCTCCACTGCTCTCTTATTCTTCATCCCACAGCGCCGTAACTTTCTTCCTCGATGTAACTCCTGCCACACCACACACAGCTTCAGCATTTATAACTAAGCTATCCTTCTAGGCATTCCATAGGCTGTCCAGAACCATTTCATTCCAATTCAGAGGACTCAAACTCCTCTAATTTAGTCTTGTATTCATCTGCCATTTCTTTGATCCTCAACTCCTCTACTTTCAGTCTTTCTCCGTGACTGCTCCTCCCTCTCCTGGTCAGTCTCACTCCTCTCAGCTTGATCTTGCATACCATAATCATATGGTCTGATAGACCTCCGCATCGTCCTCTCACAGCCCTCGTATCAGCAACCATTCACAGCATCGACCTCTCTACGAGCACGTAATCAGTCAGGCTCCATTCAACACAATCCCCGTCCTTTCTATACCATGTATATTTAAGAGCATCTTTGTGTTTGATATACGTGTTACAAATGCACAACCTCCTTTCCTGACACATATCCATCGGTCGCTTCCCATTATCATTTTCTCCTGGTACTTCATTACGACCCATTACGTCATCCTCAGGACCAGTGCCTACTCCTCCATTTATATCGCCCATTATGACTAGTTTATAACTCTTGTGCATTTCTCCCACTGCTTCATCCAGGTGATCCCAAAACCTGTCTTTTTGTCATCAAACGGTGCGTACGCTACAATTACTGACACTTTCACCTTAAACTTGAACATGACATACATACATGTCGAGCTGACACATTAATTTTGTAATCTCTCATTCCACTCTGCCATACCTCATTAATTAACAAAGCTACTCCTTCCTTGCATCTTCCTCGCCCATTCATGCCTGATCTTACACATTTCACACCCTCTCACTCCACTTCACACCCTTTCATTTTTGTTTCACACAGTGCCATCACAGCATATCGCACTCTTGAACACCTTCACTACTTCTACCCTCATGCTGTCCGCATTCACACCTTTCACATTCCACATGGCCAAGCTAATCTGCCCATTTGGGTGGGGCCCTGGGCAGGTATTGGGCCCTCCGAGGTTCTCTGAAATGTTTGCCATAATTTAGTGATTATTGGTAGTGGGATATGGTGGACACTTAACCCGACAAGAATACCCGGTTATATGGTTACCAGCCAGCGTAGTAAATGGTTTCCTGGGTACAAGAAACCATTTGATTCGTCACTTATTGTAGATACCATAAGGCATCCCTACAATAAGTGAGTGAATGATGGGTGCCCCCACCTATATACTGTGTATGAGAGGGTTTGGATAAGAACAACCACGGATCTGATGGACAATTAGCATAGCCTAATGACTTCAACCACCAAAGTGTTATCCGACTCAGGTATTGTTTGTGGGTTACGTTATGAATGGCTGTGTAGGGGATGAAGGCAGATTGAGGCAGAGGTGAGGTTAATGAGGTGTGTGTCAAGTGTGATACATATGGTGAGGTGAAGGCAGAGTGAGGCAGAAATAAGGTTGTGTCGAAGTGAGGTACAGGTGGTGAGGTGAGGAGGTGAAGGCTGAGTTTGGCAGAAGTGAAGATAATAAGGTGTGTGTAAAAATGCTACTGGTGGAGATGAAATACCAACATATTTATCTACTTTATTTTATGTGGTCATAACGCCCCCCTTTCCCCGTGCTAGCAGACATCATAGAAGTGTTCCAAAGGAATCCTGATTAGTGGCCTGCTCAAAAGATCAATGTGAATTACTAATATACTTGGCTTCTTTATTGTACGTGGTCATAACGCCAACCTTTGCTAGCAGACATCATCTAAGTGTCCCGAAGGAAGCCTGATTAATGGCCTGCTCAAGAGATCAATATAGGTGTCGATAATTAGGACAGGACAAAGGAGGTCACATTCCACACCACCTGGTGCTGATAATCACTTTCACAAAGCGTGTACTGAAAGATGCTCATCTGAGACGTGAATATACAGTTCCTCACCAATGCCTGTTCCTGAGACAGAAATGCATGTGGCAGAAATTACTGCTAAACTTCAATGTCTTTATGTTCTTACGTATGATAGGTATGCACTATTCCCCACCACATTCCTCCCCTCCCCCCGCCAGCCTCCTTCTCCTCCTTCATATACTTTCTCATTAGGGAGACAAGAGGACGTGGGTGGTCAGTATCCCTCTCCGCCAATATCCCTCTCCCCTCCCACTCGTCGTCAAAATCACCCCCAGTACCTCCACCTTCCACCTCCATAAATACAAACACAAACAAACATTTTAGTGCTGACGTATAAACACAACAGGATATCTAGGAAAGACGTCACATAGCAAATTTGGAGCAAATCGGGTGAAAATTGACGATTTTATGCCTATTTGAAATTTTAGGTCCGACCTACCTGACATTGTTCCTCCTACTGCTAACTAGTAGTACATGGGCTACGAGGGGTTACCGTGCACCCAATCCCCCCCGCCACCAGTCTGCTTCTTTGGTACCAAAATTTTCCTTGAAGCCTCTGGATCACGGTAGGACATGTTAACACTGAATATCTTGGGATGCACTATCCATACCACCACAGTATTGAAGGTGGGGTCGTGCCCGTCAAAATCGCCACTTGGCGCAAAGGTTCCTCTTGTATTTTCTAATACAACTCATTTACTTTTCAGATCTGACATACAAACTGCATGTTATTGGAAAGTGAATAAAATACTCTTTCCATGGCATATTGTATGTCTAAATACCATCTTTAGCAGCTAAATTGAAAATAATAAGAGAGGATGTATTTTCCACGAAATTAAATACACTATATATATTACATTATTATTACAGGTACAGATCACAGTAAAGGTTTAATTCCACAGATTGTGCTTTCTGTATAATATTTTCATTTTAAATATCAGTGAGAATTGGCACCAGTTTTGACAAAGATTAAATCGCTGACTGTCAATGAAGGTTAGATCACTTATTGTTAATGGAGATGGGATCACTTAACGGGCAGAACTCGACACAACTATAATTTGCTGAGTATGGGTAGGTTCATTAACGTACATATGATATTTGCATATAGCATTTCTTCTTACATAATGCATGTAACTTACAAACTTAAGCATCAGATTAAGAACTTATCAAAGCATAAACATTAATCACTGTCTTCACTACCCTCAGTAAATGTTGCCATGTCCTCATCCACCTGTTCTCTATCACATACAAACTCGTCCTCCGAACTGACATCAGCAGTAGCTTCGTCAAGAATGTGGCAATATCATCACTTCCGTTCACAATAGTTCCAAGGCACCATTCTTTAAAGTCCATCCGTGATTTTCTCTTGCTGGAGGAATGACAGGCTCAGCAGTGTTGGCTCGTTTCCAGATAGCCACTTGATAATTAACACATCGAATGTGCTGTATCAAGTAGCCCCTTGACGGAGGAAGTGTTGCCATGTCAAGTGTGGGTTGGATCTAGTTTGTCGTTAGGACCACATTTCCCCTCTATCAAGAGAAGTCGGAGGTCATTAACTTTCTTAATACGTGGCTTTGAGTACATGGCACACACAAACTCTTCCAGGTCATCCATCAGGTCATCAGGAATATTCCAATGGTCACCAAGTTCAGCTAACACTAGCTGGAATTTTGGCATCTTTAAAAGGACCTTGATTGGTTTTACTTTCCCAGTGCCTTTAAAGGCACTTGTCTTGTCAGTTCCAGTAAAGGCATGGAGTGCCATCAGGGCTGTGCAGTACTGCTGAGTGTAACTCTGGGCCTAATGGTTTTAGGTTTGGGTGATGTTGGGGTTCCACATATGATGTAGCAAAGTACCGTCTGCATCTGTCTGAGTATAACATCTTGCAGGATGCCAAGGTGATGCGTAGTAGGAGGCCATGGGAGAATCTCCGACCTATTGAATGCATCCAGAATGGCGTGCCTAAGTGCAGTGTCCACTTCTTTTATAAGATCTGTCGTTCCAAGCTCGTAAGCAAATTTGATTGCTGTTCCAGTATCAGTCGAAGCACTGTACACCAAGTACGAATGGAATTTTCCCTTTCTGCCCAAGAAAGCAAATGACAATAGTTGTCCATATTTCTCATGTTTCTGTAGCTTTATCTTTAGATTTTCACCTCGATAGGCAGGATTAGGAAACTTTGATTTCTGTAGACTTGCTTTATAAACGTCACAAGGGTCTGTTAACTTCATGACATACTGTTTTTCTAGGATGTCCTCATCACTAATTTTGCTAACGGCCAAGAATGCCTCCTGGTGAGCACCTTCAAGCTCTTCTTGTTCTTTCTTGGCCTCGTCATCCTTACTTCGTTATTTCTGAGAGTCCTGCGTATTGTTTGATCTGCAGCTGCTATGATACTTGGCCTCACAGGCAAACAGGTCATGTCCTCGAATACGTGTAAGCAGTTTTTCATCACCTTTTCTTTCAGCAATTTCAAAGACTTTTATCCCCATCAAATGTGAACAACGAAAGTCCTTCTGTTGTGTATATACCGCCAACTTTGACTTTCTTGCGACCTTCTTTGTTGCAAAATATACAGTTGGGTTTGAAGATGATTTTGTCTCCTTCATTTGATCCTCATGATCCTCGAGATGAACATGATGGCGCACTTGGTGCAGGGATGGGTTTAAGCCTGTTCAGATTCATGGTGAATCGCTGACAACAATCCCTATGATATCCTTCATTAATCTCATATTCTTTGGGTAGACATGCACATACATCTTGCAGTTGATGAGGTGAATTCACAGGCTGTGCCATCCTTTTGTCAAGGATATCATGTAATTTGGACAGTCTTTGCTGTGAATCATCCGTGTCAGAGAAGTATGTAAACGCCTTGCAGTTAGATCCACTCCAGTGAAGAACACACTTGTGGCCTAGTTCTTTTTGGATTCTTCCGCCTTTTCCGTTTTCCTTGTGTCGTTTCACCTCCATCCATTTTGATCTTGTTTTTTTACAGTCAGTCAGAAACCTGCAAGACACAGCAATTATATTATTACTTTTCAGGCTGTAAGCTTTATCCTTTGATAATGAACACTCATACGTTAGGAATGCATGGGTATTATATACTGGAGCAGTATCAAACAACCAGAACCCTAAATTCTCCAAAGCATTTTAAAAGGAATTTTAGATTTATGAATTCATGTATTTGTCAGTTTTCTACACAGCAGGTAACATGAACTCAATTCCTGATGAACTGTCAACATCCCTCCACAAAAACAAAAAAAATATGCATGAGTATAATTTCACTTCATTAATATCACCTTCACCATGTAAAATTAATTGTAATAGCTACTGTAGATATCAAAACAAAATACCATTTCAACTATACCATTGGAAAGAGCATTTTATTCACTTTCCATTGACATGTAGTTTGTATGTCAGATCTGAAAAGTAAATGAGTTGTATTAGAAAATAAAAGAGGAACCTTTGCGCCAAGTGGCGATTTTGACGGGCTCGACCCCACCTTCAATACTGTGGTGGTATGGATAGTGCATCCCAAGATATTCAATGTTAACATGTCCTATCGTGATCCAGAGGCTTCAAGGAAAATTTTAGTACCAAAGAAGTAGACTGGTGGAGGGGGTGCATGGTAACCCCTCATAGCCCATGGACTATAGGGGTGGGCCCTCTTGATGTAATGAGGCATGTTATGGGATGTAGATTTGAAAGATGCACCTTTAGGCTTTGGTTCCATGTCTTATGACAATTTTGAAAGGAGTTATGGCGAGAAAACGATTTTTTTTTACTTTTTTTTCCTTTTGGGGGGCCTGCAGCCTGGGCATTGGACCAATTTTGCCCAATATTTAATCAGGTGA
This sequence comes from Coenobita brevimanus, assembly GCF_032717465.1. Taxonomy (NCBI): domain Eukaryota; kingdom Metazoa; phylum Arthropoda; class Malacostraca; order Decapoda; family Coenobitidae; genus Coenobita; species Coenobita brevimanus. Next base: position 13,701 of record NW_027644014.1, read on the forward strand.
TCAGAAGGTCATAGCCCATCATCATTGTCATTTTAATCAAAATCGCACCAGTAGTTTTCGCGTAATGTTAACAGACAGACAGACAGACAGACAAAGAAACAAACAGGCAAACAGACAAACCGAGTGAAAACAGTACCTGTCCCCGAGCCCCTCCAGGGAGGGGAGGGGTACTGTTTTCTGTTCCCTGCTGTCCAAACTTCCTTGATATGGACTAACGTCTTTTGTTCCTTTGATCTCCTCACATCTCAGTAGCAGGAAAATAAGAGTAAAACTAGATGATGTATATTCCAATTTCCACTCAATTAATGCAGGCGTGCCACAGGGATCAGTTCTGGTGCCAACCCTGTTTCTGGTTCATATTAATGATCTCTTATCTGTCACCCACAATCCCATCCATTCATATGTGGATGACTCAACACTTCACAGTTCATTCACATTCAAACACCCATTTACAAAGTCTAATATCTCTACCTCTCAATTCAGTACAGCCATCTCCATAAATCAAAACTTCTCTATAATCAATGAATGGGGACAAAACAACCTTGTCTCATTCAGTGCTAGTAAAACCAAATATATACAATTTACTAATAGACAGATATTGCCAGATTCGTATATTACATTCAATGCTACTAATATTCCCATCTCCAGAAGTATTGAAATTCTCGGTGTCTCACCTAACAATGCCATCAGCTGGACCTCTCTCGTCAGATCACTTGATAAAACCGCCTCAACGGAACTTGGACTGTTGTACAGAGTCCGTAACTTCTTCACTGATGAGCAGTTAACTACAATTATAAGAGCCATTTGTGCTCTTAGCTTGAATATTGTTCACCTTTGTGGAATGGATGTGGAGAGGTTGCAATAAAACAACTAGACAAAACTCAAAACAAAGCTGTTGAAATTATTAATAACCCTGCTATTATAAATAAAGTACCTCCCTTACAAGTAAGAAGGAATGTTGCCTCCCTTGCGTTATTTTACAGATATTTTTATGGCAAATGCTCAGACGAAGTTGCGTCCACGGTGCCACCTCTTCATGCCTTCCCTAGTGCTACACGGGCATATGGTAGCGCTCATGACTTTAATGTCACTCAGCCATATTGCAGAACTTCTGCCTATCAGAATTCTTTTATTCCCAGAACTGCATCTCTTTGGAACTCTCTTCCCCAGAGTTGTTTCCCCCCAAACTTCAACCAACAGCTGTTCAAGTCCAACTGTTTCAGATATTTTATGAATGGAGGACGCCAGTAATCTGGTGTATGGATTATTATTTTTTTTTTAATCCATTTTTTTCCCTTCCTCTGTCCTATTATTTAAAAAAATATGGATGTTCTTGTTTTGGAAGATACCCTGACGATAAACAAACTACAAAGATATCTGCATAACCTCTTCCCATTTCCAGAGAGAAAACCAAAACAGTTTCTAAAAACACCAGAACATGTCAAAAAATACATCATTTTAAAACCGTAGCTAAATACGGGTATTAAAAGAGAAAAAAGTAGTATTATAGGCATAATAAGAAAGTACACTGTAAAGTATAATACACCACACTGACAATCGGTCCAGCAAAAAACCAGTAAGGAAAACAACAACAAATACTCCATGACCCAGCATGCAGGTCATAACCCAGAAGGAAATGACCTTTGGAAAGGTCAGTCCAGGTCGTTCATCACCATATGGCTTGACGAGAGAGAGAGAGAGAGAGAGAGAGAGAGAGAGAGAGAGAGGGAGAGAGAGAGAGAGAGAGAGAGAGAGAGAGAGAGAGAGAGAGAGAGAGAGAGGTGGTTGAACGGAAGAACAAAGGTGGAGTTCAAAAAAGAAGTGAGAGAGGAAGGAGTTAAAAAAAAACACGACGATAAAGTGTTGTCAGGATTAAATAAGACGTAATATAGACCAGGAGAAGGAGAAGGGAGAGACAAGGAGGGAAGTAAAAGAAAGAGTTGAAGACAAGAGAGAACAAAGATGAATTTAGAAGAGAGGGAAGACAGATAAAGCCTGACCTCTGAGCTTTGGATTAAATAAAAGTTGTTGTACCTTTTACTTGGTGCTGGAGTCCCCCTCGACCCTGACAGGACCCTGCTAATAAAGCAGTGAGGGTAATAACAAGGATCAAAGCAACCCAACGGGAAAGACGGTCCGGGTAATGATAGGGTTACAAGACCCTGGTAATAATGCAGTGAGGGTACTAACAAGGATCAAAGCAACCCAACAGGAAAGACGGTCGGATAATTATTGGGTTACAAGACCCCGGTAATAATGCAATGAAGGTAATAATACTGATCAAAGTAACCCAGCAGGACAGACGGTCGGATAATTATTGGGTTACAAGACTCCTGTAACAAAGCAGTGAGGGTATTAAGGATCAAAGCACCCAAGTAGGAATGACGGTCGGGTAATTATAGGGGTATCAGGGGCAATTGAAGGACATGGGGAGAGGTATGGAAGGATATAATAGATAAGAATGGTTGATAAATGATTACAGGAGAGTGTCAGGATGTTTTTAAGTATTTGAGCAAGAAACGGAAGGGGCTAAACTGAAATTTCCAATACACACACACACACACACACACACACACACACACACACACACACACACACACAGTCATAGAGGATGGGTAATCTAGACACATGTGTGCTTGTGAGGGCAGCAGCAACGGCAGTTCTGGGATGATGGGAGGGGACAAGGCTAGGGTTTTATTGCAAAGGCAAGCCAGGGCAAGGAGAAAGAGCTACAAGCAAGTGGGACAAAGTGACATCAGGGTAAGAAGGAAAGAAAGGAATCTATGTGAACCAAAATTGCGAAAATGTTGACGGTAAAATGAAAAAAGGAATTAGGGGGAGGAAATACAATGAACAAAAACTAAATGAATGGTATTATATAAATTTACGGAAGTTATTTAATGGAGAGAAGAAAATATTATTCTGTGAGGCAAACGTGTAGTAAAAGAAAACAGGAAAATGTGAAAAAAAAAATTATTTAGGATGAATGAGAGTGACATTAAGATGATATGATAACGTAGACAGAGTAGACATTTCCAGCACAAGGGCAAAATAAAAATGATTATCTCGTAGGCATCTCTAGCATCACTGATGCTGGATTTGTCTTCTTGAACAAGCTTCTCCGATAATATTTACTTGGTGTATGTAAACACTGGTATAACAGATAGTATGCTGTGTGTGTGTGTGTGTGTGTGTGTGTGTGTGTGTGTGTGTGTGTGTGTGTGTGTGTGTGTGTGTGTGTGTGTGTGAGAGAGAGAGAGAGAGAGAGAGGGAGAGAGAGAGAGAAGTGATAATGCCAGTAGAAGTAAAACAGGATGTAAAAATGATAGAGGGAGAGGAAAGGCAAAAAAGAAGAAGGGAGATTGAGAAGTGCTAGAGGTAAGTTAGGATAGTAAGGGAATTAACGAAGAAGAAAGGAAGAGGAGAGAAAAGAATGTAAAACTAAAATGCTGGGAGAGAGTGGGAGATGCAGAAAGAGAAATAAAGTTAAGGCGAGGCGGGAGGAAGGACAGACAGGATAAGATATGAGATGAAGGAAGTAGTGAAGGGGGACAATGTGAGTGAAAGGAAGGGAGAACAAATGGAAGAGGAGAGGAGGGGAAAAGGTGTAAACGTTTTTCCTTCAGTTTTCGTGCACGTTTTTGTTGCCATTTTTGTCCATCCTGTCCTTACCTCCTGCCACCCTCCCTGCCTATCTCGTACCTCTATACAACCCTATTCCATGTATTTTTACTGCTAGTTTCTTTCATCCCTCATATTGACCTCCCTTTTTCTTGTCAACCTCCCTGCCTAGCCCGTGCCTTTAAACAACAATGCTTATCTCATGTAGTTTTACTCTTAATCCTACAACAGTACACCCGGGTCTGAGAGACCCGGCCACTTTTTGCCAGTTTTCGGTTTAGCAACTTCTAGATGCCAGGGACTCTGTCTTTCTCAATAGCTTCCCAGTTTTGGGTGCTGGCGCTAAAGTTGGGTGTTTCGGTTTTCCAGGCCTTCCTCTGTCTTGGTGTATAACACACTAAAGTCGCGGTCGGGTCTGTGAGACCCAGGTATACTGGATTAGGGGGAACTGTAATTTTCTGTTGTGTGATGCATATTTCTACACCATTTGCACTGCCCTCTCCACACCATGAAGACCCTTCATACCACTAGCTTTGACAGCAGTGCGAGCATCAATGTGTCATTTTTTTCTTATGGGTCCATGTAAACAGAAACTGTACTCTTTTATAAAGATTTTTTTTTTCAAAAATTTGCCTAAAATACATGAATTAAGTTAATCATAATTTTATGGTCATTATTGCAAAGTAATCTGAACCAAAAAGGTTGTAGAATGATCAAGTATTCAATAAAACACAAGTATATACTGTATATATTCTTTTATTTTGTGCGTCTGTGAGACCCAGGTGTACTAATGGTGTATAGGCGCTAATAGGTATGCTGTTCTAGGGTTAATGTCTTTCATGTATCACATTTTCTTACCATTTTTTTGCCTACCTCCCGACCTAGCTCTCTCCTGCCTTCCTACCTTCACCGTACCTTCCTGACCTCCCTCCTGTCTATCTACCTACCAGCCTTTCCCATGCCTTCCTGCCATGACTGCCTGTCCGCCTGTCTGTCTGCCTGCCTGCCTTTCATGCCCTCCTGTCTGGGTTCTACATCTCCAGGTGTCAATAAAGGTTCATTATGCAGACAGCTAATAGCTCACTGACCCGCTGGTTATTACACCCTGCCTGCCTCAGCGACTGTCTGCTTGCTTGTCTCCCTGCCAGGGTTCTTCATCTCCAGGAGTCAATGAAGGCCAAACATGCAGACACCTGACAGTGCACAGCCCCGCTGGCTATTACACTGCGCCTGTCTCACCGACGCTTCTCTATCTGGCTCTTATGCGTGCTCCATCCCATCATCCTTCCTCGCGAACCTCGTTTCCTCTCTTTTCTCTTCCTAATTCGTTTCACCTTCATATTATCCACCTTTAATACTTGCAAGCCTCTTTTCCTATCTCTCGGTTTATTTTCCTCTCAGCCATTTTCACTATGCCTTCCTTCATTCCTGTTTCCCTGATTACCTACATTCTTATCGATTTCTATTAATTGTTCCCGTTACTCTCCCCTCTCTTAGGTCTTTCCTTCCAACGCCTTCCAGCTTCCTTGGTTTCCTTTCCACTGTTTCACTCCCTGCTGTTCTCCCTCTCTGTCATCCTCAACAGCGAATTCTTTGTCACAGCTTCCGTCCGTGATTCAGTTCTCCTTTTTATTCCAGCCGCCTTCCTGCTTATTGGTTACACTGATTCTCTCTCTCTCTCTCTCTCTCTCTCTCTCTCTCTCTCTCTCTCTCTCCGCTAAAGTTCCTGGGTATTTTCTCCTTGTCCATGCATATTCCTTCTTTTCCTCCATCTATTGCCTCTCTCCCTTTTCTTTTCCTTTTTTAAATATATCTTTTCTATTCTGATCTCCGCTACCGTAATTTCTCCTTCTCTCTCTCTCTCTGCCCTCTTCTTTTTCCACATATTCTCCAATACAGGACATAACTGTAATGCAGTTCACATGTCATTAGATATTTGGCTGCCATGTCCACCGCAAGTGAGTGCTGCATCGTCTCAGTTTTCCTTTCCTCTTTCACTGTTCTATTCACTTTTATTTTCTTCCCATCAGTTTCCCTTCTCTCTCTCCATTCTTCTTCCCTCGTATCCTCACTTCTTCTTCCTCTTCCTTCCTTTCCATCTTTTTCCTTTCGTCTCTCCACTCTCCCATCTTCACTCTTCCTATTCCCATTATAGAGTATATATCTCCATCCTTACCTTTCCTTCTTTGTCTTTCCCATCTCTTTCTCCTCTTTCACTGTTTCCCATCCTCACTCCCCACATGCAATACTCATTTAACATACCCCGTCTCAGAAACACCATACAATGCCTAATACACCACCTCATACAGTGTCTGATACACCATCTCAAACACTGCCTAATACACCACCTCGTACGAGTGTTTAATAATAACCACCTTCAAACACTGCCTAATACACCAACTCATACACTGCCTGATACACCACCTCACACATTGCCTAATACACCACACCTCATACACTGCCTAATACACCACCTCATACATTGCCTAATACATCAACTCATACACTGCCTAATACACGACCTCATACACTGCCTAATACACCACCTCATACATTGCCTAATACACCACCTCATACACTGCCTAATACACCACCTCATACACTGCCTAATACACCACCTCATACACTGCCTTAACCCCACGATGGATTTCGACCATGCTTTGGTCATTGATAGAGTAT
>NW_027644015.1:2500-25000 GCF_032717465.1 Coenobita brevimanus
TGTGTGTGTGTGTGTGTGTTGTGTGTGTGGGTGTGTGTGACACTAATCTGACCCAAATCCGCCTCGAAAGACCTGGCAGCACAGCATGAGCAACTATGCCAAGTTGTACAAAGTTCTTTGTAATTACTATAACAAAAAGCGATTCTTTCATAAAAACCTTATAGGTTTTTTGTATAAGTAAAACTATACTAGGCTGTACCAAAGCCATCCACAAATATTTTTAGATGAGCTTGCCTGCATGGGAGGTCAGTTGGAAGTATGGCAGAAGCGCACAGCTGACAGGCACACTGTAGGGGCCGCTTTAAGCGTGTAGGATTTCCAAAGTACGGGATGCTTGTAGTTTCATATCATCATCATCATCATCATTCTTCTCCCACTATTATACGCCAGGATCCAGGAAGGGGTGATAAAATCATGAGAAACTTTTTATTTTCTTCTAATTTTCTTCTTGTTTTCGTTTCTTCTCGGTAGAAAGTTAAATTTTTGGTGGTGAGTCGCCAAAAACATTTGCTGTTCACTGTTCATGGGACTAGGTTTAAATGCGCGCCAATGTCTTCCCATTCTACATGAGATATACGTACTGTATAGAGGTTCTTTATTTTTCTAACGTATGCTTAAACAGTACAGTATATTTATCCTTTTGCTGCATGTACTGTGTTAGTACCAGTGATGTTCGTGTTCTGTTCATTCTTGAATGCCTTGTTACTGTAGAACAAACTCGTACGAACAGTTAAAGACTAAAATGAACGAAATAGCACTCAAAATATCGTCTGAAATAAAATAAAACATGAGTATCAATATTTACGAGAAGGCGCGCTGATGGAGCGCGCCTGGTCTTTTACGCTGTGTACGGTGTTAGTAATCGTGATGTTGGCTGTTTGCTCATTATATTATACTCATTTTATTGCAGGACAAACACTTACGAAGAAATAAGAGACTAAAATGAATAAAATAGCACAAAAAATAACGTCGAAAATACAGTATAAACATTTACACCAGCTGCCTATGTATTTTTCACATGTTATTGTTCATTGTGTTATTGTATTGGTAATGCTGTATTCCGTTCAACCTTAAATGCATGTAGCCTTATAGAAAATCACACTGAGAACAATATGATACGTAAATGAATAATGTAGCACGAAAAATAAGGCCAGAAATAAGAAAAGTATAAACAAATGTGAAAAATTACGCTGCCTGGCAACCCCGGCTGAGGGGCGTAGAGGAACCATGAAAGAAGAGAGAGAGTTGAAAATAGAGAATGCTTACTAGGTTAATGGAGGAGGAGGAGAGGAGAGAGATAAGCAAGGAGAAGGAGGTTGGAGCTGACTGAGACAAGAAAAAAAGAAGATAGATTTAAAAAATAGAACGAAATGATGTAAAAAATTTAGGTTCTGCAATTCCTCTCATGCCTTCGTCACTGTACCGTTGTTTATCGTTCAGTGTCTAGATTTGTCCCCCCCTCTCTCTCTCTCTCCTGTAATCCTTCCCCCCCCACAACCCTCTCTCCCCTTCCTTTCTCTCTCTCTCTAATCGCTTCCCCACTTTACACCTCAATCAATTTTCTCACCACCCTTCTCTTTTCTTCGTTTCTCCTCTCTTCCTCTTCTCTCCTCCCACTTTCGTGTCTCTTCTTTCCTCTCCTCTCTCCTTTCCTCTCCTTTTTCCCTTTATCTTTTCTTTCACGTTTTTCTCTTTTCTTTCTCACTTCTCTTTCTCTCCCTTCTTTCCCTTTTCCCCGTGTATTTCTTTCCCTCCTCTTCTCTTTTCGACATCTCCTTACACTTCCTCTTTCTTATGTCGTCTGTGTTCTTTCCTGTATCCTACCTCCTTTCCCCCTTTCATCTCCCCAAGGGTTTTTATCAATTGTACCGTACGAAAAATAAAGATAGGATAGGACCACTCAGAACAGAATCAGGTGACATTACCAGTGAAGATAAAGAAATGTGCTCCATCCTAAATAATTACTTCATATCAGTATTCACCAAGGAAAATCTAGACCTGGGGGCGGATTCTGAAAGCTCAAAAATCCTCGCAAATCCACCATCTTTGGGCGTAAGAGCAACTTTTCACTTAAGTGCATATTCTGGAGCCCTAGAAAACGAGCGCAAACCCTATGCGGCGTTGTCAATTCTCCTCGTAGAGTTGCGCCATGTGAGGGGCAGCCCTAAGTACATCGTAAGCCTTATAACTCTCCTATTTTTACAAATGTTGTAGCTCAAACATCCCTCAAATCCTGAGAATTAAATCATGCATCAATTAATCCTTAAATGCATACAACTGTTGCGATTTTTCAAAAAAATAATAAGTACAAGTGGCAACAGACCGTCGTAAACGATGCCAGAATACCATAACGGAACAAGTACTACTTCGACATATGTGGTAAAACTAGCACTGTCGGCCAATATTGCCTTTACTACAAACAGATTATAGCCTATTGATATAATGTTCAGAAAAATTCGATTAAACAAGCCAGTGTTAAGAAGAAACTCATCTAAAGTATGGTGATAGCCTACATGACACAATGTCGAAAAAATTATGAATCAGCGCACTTATTTCTTCCTCAGAGAAGTTCACTGCCCTTCTGTACATAATATTTTGGTGGTCTTCCACTGCTTCAATACTGTCTTGGAAATTATGACTGGCGGTGTGGAAACATCGTCTGCTACCACTATGACGTCATACTCCGGTGTACTGTGATTGGTTACTCAGAGTTAAATAGAGAAACCTTCCGCTTCGCTTGATTGACCAACACTTGCCCTGGCGCAACCTGGTGTTGGTCTTAAGATTGTCGTACAACACTCTCCAGAATACCACTTATCAAAACCTCGTATGCACATCGCAAAAGTTCTCGCAGATTTTCTCGTAATCCAGACACCTCTCAGAATCCGCTACCAGCATCATTTCCAAGGCACGTCACTGAGATCAGCACCATATTTTAGCACTTGGGTAATAATCTGGTAGGTGGTGGCGACCATCATCCACTCACTTGATGTAGTGATACCTACCTCTTCCTTAGCCTTTATCATTCTTTTTCTGTCTGTCCTCCTCTCTTCCTATTTCTCCCATCTTTCCTGTCACTTCTTATTGCTTTTCTTTCCTTCACAGGTGGCTTTACATTGAATGACAAGCCAAATGGTTTCCTGTAAGCCAAGAAACCATTTACAACGCTGGGTGGTTACCATATAATCAACCCATACGTGCTTCCTACGTGTCAACAAGTGGGTTGGTGGAGGGTTAGTGCCCCTCCCTGTAAAATAGGTAACCCAAAGTCAAGTGGCCACCCCTTACGGGATTATGGCGTCTGGCAATAGATAGATAGATATTTCTATTATTTGACATTTGTTTTGCTGTACGTATCTCGTATATTCCTTGCCCACTGTAGGCCTACAGAGTTAAGTGATTAATTTATAGATTGGATTATACAATAGTATATAAATAATGATTTGGATTAGGTATTTACTGTAGGGCCGGCTGCAGCATTGCTACTTGACCCGTTAAGTGGTTGAGTTTTATCATAGTCTGATTTAAACACAATTTTTCACAGAAAATTCTAGTACAATCCAAGTTGGTAATCCTTAATTTTATTTAATCCCATTGCCATATAAATGTAAATCAAATGTTAGGTCAATTACCTCACACACACACACACACACACACACACACACACACACACACACACACACTTAATATATAATTTCCACTAACAGCAAAAAACACAAATACAATAAGTGAGTATTGAAACTGGACGAGGAATTGCTTGCAAAATTAATTTATATTATCGATTAATTTTCACAGAAACGTAATGGCAGACGTACAGTACGAAATTAGGTACGAAAGTTCGGAACGAAATGTCATTTTATCGCACCAGTACGATGTGGTTGAGAAGATTAGGAGAAATACACTGAGGTGGTTTGGACATGTGGAGAGAATGGAGAATGAAAGACTGACTAAGAGGGTGTATGTAGGTGAGGTGGAGGGAGGGAGAGGGAGGGGTAGACCGAGGATGAGGTGGAGGGATGGAGTTGAGAGGTATATGAGGGAGGGGGTGAGTTGGGGGAGGGGAGTCAAATGGTGGGTGACAGAGTGACTTGGAGGCGCTTTGTCTGCGGCCACCCTTTGCGGGATTAGGGCGTCGGGCTATAGATAGATAGATAGATAGACGGTACGGTTCTTTATGTATGCAACGAAACTACGGTGCGGTGTTTTTAAACTATCGGAATTATGATATTTTTTCCGTACCGTACCGTACTGCCACCCTTGGCGCCCATGAACACACGCATTTCTATAACACCCCCCCCCCATACATCCGTATGCCACACTTCAACCACCCTCTACACACACACACACACACAAACACACACACACACACACGCAGGTGCCCATGAACACGCATTTCTACAACCCCCCCCACATCCGTATGCCACCCTTCATCCCCCCTACACACACACGTACACACACACACACACACACACACACACACGTAGGCGCCCATGAACACGCATTTCTATAACACCCCCCATACATCCGTATGCCACCCTTCAACCACCCTCTACACACACACACACACACACACACACACACACACACACACACTCACGTAGGCGCCCATGAACACACGCATTTGTATTTGTATAACACCCCCCCCACATCCGTATGCCACCCTTCATCCCCCCCACACACACACGTACACACACACACACACACACACACACACACACACACACGTACACACACACACACACACACACACACACACACACACACACACACACACACACACACACACACACACAAGGCTATATTGAAATGGGGAGAGTCGGACGGGAAAGGGAGTGGGGAAAATGAGAGGGGAGTGGGGAGAGTAGGCAGAGTGGACGTGGGAAAGGATTGCAGAAAATGAGAGAGGGTGTGAGGAGTGTGAGAGGGGAATGGGGAGAGTGGGGAGAATGAGAGGGGAGTGGGGAGAGTGGCAGTGGAAGGGGAGTGGGAAGAGACTGCGGAAAATGAGAGGAATGGGGAGAGTAGGTCAGTGGGTAGAAAGTAGGTTCAGACGGAGGGTACCACAGCTATAGTGACGTTTGATGACTTTCCTTGGAGCAGCAGAGAGAGAGAGAGAGAGAGAGAATGTGTGTGTGTGTGTGTGTGTGTGTGTGTGTGTGTACGTAGTTACTCTTATGCCTGTTCACAATCGTGTGTGTATTAAAAAAAAACTGTCATGAAAAAAATCCCTTCTTATGGCCAAGATATAATTTTTTCTGCTAAGGTTTGACCAGCTTTTCTGGATCGTAACGTCTGTGTGATCCCCCTCCCCCTCTCTCTCTCTCTCTCTCTCTCTCTCTCTCTCTCTCCGTCATTGCCTACAGCTAAAGACAAAAACACAGACACATTATATTCACTACAGTGCTTCTCCCTGCCTCACCCTGGCTCTGCCTCCCTCTCCCTGCTTTTTCCCACTCGTTTCTGCCTCTCCCTGCCAGTCTCTGCCTCACCCTTCCTCAGTGTACGTGTGTGTATTTGTGTGTGTGTGTGTGTGTGTGTGTGTGTGTGTGTGTGTGTAAGTTTGTGTAATTATGTGCCTGTGGGTGTATGTGTCTCACCACAATGCACCGCTAGACACCCACTCCACCCCACCACCAAACACCTTCTTCATTTCTTGCCACAGAAAACTTTAATATTCATGGATCATTTTCAAAAATCAAGTTCGAGTATGTTTTACCGTATTGTGATAAAAAAAAAAAAAAAACTGCAATATTGGGATCAGATATGAGTACAGAGATGTTTTATATAAAGTGCGAGACTCAGTGGGCAATACGTATGGTGTTAGCTTTGCTGGTGCAGGGCATCTGTGTTACCATGGCAACCTGCCCACCTCACAACACACACACACACACACACACACACACACACACACACACACACACACCTCTATCAGCAAGGCCCATCATAGAATACTTGTGTTTGTGTATGTGTGTGTGTGTGTGTGTGTGTGTGTGTGTGTGTGTGTGTGTGTGTGTGGCTATACGAACATGTGGTTGTGTGTGTGTGTGTGTGTGTGTGTGTGTGTGTGTGTGTGTGTGGCTATATGAACATGTGGTTGTGTGTGTGTGTGTGTGTGTGTGTGTGTGTGTTGTGTGTACGGTGGGGTTTGGGGTGTACGGTTTGTTGTGGTTGCAGTGTGTGTGTGTGTGTGTGTGTGTGTGTGTGTGTGTGTGTGTGTGTGTGTGTGTGTTGTTAGGTATGTGGATGTGTTGTGTGTACGGTGGGGTAAGGGGTGTACGGTTTGATGTGGTTGCAGTGTGTGTGTGTGTGTGTGTGTGTGTGTGTGTGTGGTTATACGAGTATGTCGTTGTGTGTGTGTGTGTGTGTGTGTGTGTGTGTGTGTGTGTGTGTGTGTGTGTGTGTGTGTGTGTGTGTGTGTGTGTGTGTGTGTGTGTGTGTGTGTGTGTGTGTGTGTGTATATATGTGTGTGTGTGTATATATGTGTGTGTGTGTGTGTGTGTGTGTGTGTGTGTGTGTGTGTGTGTGTGTTCACTACACGTCAAACGACTTTGGTTATACAGAAGACGTGCTATTAAAGTTTGGGCACAACTATAATACAATGTTCTATGAAGTCAACTACACTCATAATAACGCGACGCTTCGTCTCCTCTGTCTGTCTCCTTACCCTGCGTCTGTCTGTCTTCTGCCTGTCTGTCTCTCTGTCTTCCTGTCCCTCTATTGCAAACCACAAACTTCTCAACTCTCCACAACGTCCTAGATTATCATTGTATCACGCAGTATATTATTTTTTCATTGTACATGGCCCAAATTTTCGTCCTTTTGCAGCTTACTTCACATGGGTCATTGGCAGAAACGGACAACGCTACGGCTCCCTTTCCATACCACTTTTTTGTGACTTACATTTTCTAGCATTAATCTATTGCTACAACTCAGCATTCAGGTTGGAGGGATGGAAAATTTGGGCCAAGTTAGAGTAAAACGAGTACAGAATTAGCAGAAGCCAAACAGCATACCTTTGGAGGGTGCAGCGGGAACATGGCGAGATCGCAGGAAGGAGGACAATGGAGGGAAATCCAGCAAATCCAAGCAACAGCCTATGAAGTGACGCCAACAACACTTGAGTCTCACACTCGGTTCAAACGCCCGTCCACTTTATCACTAAACACCTGTGGTTCTGAAGTATGACAAGAGAAAATCAAATAATCGTGTTGACGTGATGTACTGATGCACTCTCTCCACGGAGTCTATCTCTGAGCTACTGTTTATTACTTGTTGATTACAATGCTTCGAGAATGATGAGTCTCTGTCTCGGACACGACGGCTGATTGAACCTTTATCCTTGTCTTGTACCCCTGACCTTTTACTGAATGCTGCAAATGTCGAATTACTTCATCCTAACCTAATTCAGGTTCTAATGACAGAGATGATCTGGTTACATGACTTCCCCGCGCACCTTTTGTGACGCCACAGACTAAGTTGGGGTGGTCTTTCAGTTCAGAGAAAAGCAGTAAAATGGATGGGTAACTGCGAAAAACTGATCACTGTCCGCTGACTCTTCCTGCTCTGCTTTCCAGCGACAACGTTTCTCTGATTGTAAGGACTTGTACGGAATAGTTTATTCAAAATCTAAATTAAAAAATAGGATAATCTGCTGACTTTTTCCGATAATCTTGCTAACAGACAGGCAGGCAAACAAAGACAAACAGATAGGCCGGCAGGCAGGCAGACAGGAAGACAGACTGGTAGACAGATATATATAAGCCAGGCCAAACACAGCTTCATCGGGCTTTCTCTGTTGGTTGTAATAACACCCCCTAGTAGCAGAAAAAACGATAATTTTCTTGTCGCTTTTTTCATTACACATTTTGCTTTCAGCCATACTCGTACCAGATCGCGTCAGTTAACAATGATATACGTATTTGGGGATTAATAAAGCTTTAGTTTCATTTTGTATATGAAAGAAAAAGGCAGTGAAAACATTAATAGTATCCCCTAACAGTCTGATACCAAAGCCTTCTCCCGTTCGACTCTGCCTGGGTTTCTTCCTTTAATCATTTTTTTCTCCGAATGGAGCGTTGTGGCAGACTCCTGTATTCCATAAACTAACATTTTATTCATTATACGTACAGTGTTTTTAAACGTGAACTGATTTTGTCCCATTGTGCGAGAATATTGCACGGTGAATCCACCGTGGTGCACAAGAAAGGATCTAGCTTGTGCATTTCTTGTGCACCACGGTGGATTCACTGCCCTTGTGTTCACAACATCAGGTGGGATGGGTCCAGAGGCGAGCAGGTTCTCTCGAGACTGGCAGAGATTCTTTCTAAGAAGCGTCAACATAAAGAGTTCTGTTATGGCCTGGATGAGGTGTCAACTGTCCTACTCCCTTGTGAGGTGTGCACTGTTATGCCTCAGGGGCACCAAATCATCAGCCCTCAGGCCTGTCTCTCTGGCAGGTATGGATTACGAAGCTACTGTGACTGAGTCACACTGACCAGCAACTCCAATAGGTTAAAGTTTTTGTTGACACTGTAATACAAAAAAATCTAGTAGTAATAAAGTCTTTTGTGGTTGGTGGGGCACTCCCCATCCACTCACTCGATGTAGTGCTGCTCTCTGGTGCCTGCCCTTTCCTCCCTTCCTTCCTTCTTTCCATCCTTCCTCATGTCTTTTTCTCCTTCATTCTTTCCTCTTCCTTCTGTCTACGGGTGACTATATACTGAGTGACAAGCCACATGGTTTCCTGTACACCAGGAAACCTTTTACTACGCTGGGTGGTAATCATATAACCAATTTATGAAGCCTGATGGTTTAGTGGGCAATTAAGGCGCTCCAATCGGATTGAGCCTGTGCAAGTTAATATCCAAGGGATGGTTAGGGTTTAATGCTCACGTAATGTCACTCAGGGATGAGTGAGGCTGGTCATTCTCATCATAAATGTGAGGACCAATTTGCCTAGCTCCAGGCTCCTATGCTCCTCATGGGGCAACACAGGATTAGATGATGAATGAATGAATGAATGATGTTAAAGTGTTGGCATATGGTTGGTAAGGACAGTGGCTGGTGTGTTTGGGGCCAACAGATTGTATTATGGTTAGTGATAACCTTCACATTACAACTCCAATGGTGAACTGTATTATGAGGCTGGCTGCTGAGCTGCACGGTATAATTCCCAAATGGATGGAGCTGATTTGCTTGTTGTATTATTTCTAAAAGTGGTAGTTGTAGTAGTAACAGTGGTAGATTTTTTTTTTTTTAAATCAGAAGATGCACTCAGCAGGTTGGTGATGTTTGGCTGAATGCAACACATCCAAAGAACATCATTGTATTTCAAATAATTACCAGTAATTCTCAGAAATACCATGTTATTTGGACATGTTGCATTCAGTCATCACCAACCTATCAAGTGCATCTTTGCCTCGATAAATAAAAAAAAAAAAAAAAAAAAAAACTAAGTATAGTAGTAGTTGTAGCAGCGGTTGTAGTAGTTGTAGTAGCAGTTGTAGTAGTAGCAGTAGCACCAGCAGCAGCAGCCGTAGCATCATCATCATCATTAGTAGTAGTAGTCCATCCAGTACCGTAATATATAAACCACCCTACATAAACACCCCCCAAGAAATCCATAGCCAATTTAGGTGAAAGAAACACATCTTTAAGTTGTGTATATTTATTTCAGCATTTATAACAATTTCTTCTAAACTATTTGGCCTAACAATAGATTATTTGACCCAGTGAAAATACCTTATATTTCAGTAGTAATTGCCATGGAAATTACTCTTGCCCAGTCCCCTCGGGTGAAAAGATAGAAATAACTCGTCTTTATACGTTTAAATCCAATAACTTCCTTCCTCTTGTCCAGTTCCCTTAGATGAAAACAAAGGGTATTTAAGCCATTTATTTGTATTCAAGCATATATAATTTGAAAGGAGCATGTGGAGTTACGTGGAGAGACAGACTGACAAATAAGAATGTGAAGGAGCGTTGTGGTGAGGATGTGGATGTGACAGGAAGCGTTAGGAGAAACACACTGAGATGGTTTGGCCATGTGGAGAGGATGGAGAGTGTAAGACTAACGAGGAGAGTGTATGTGAGTGAGGAGCATGTGGAGTTACGTGGAGAGACAGACTGACAAATGAGGAAGTGAAGGAGCGTTGTGGTGTGGATGTGGATGTGATAGGAAGCGTTAGGAGAAACACACTGAGGTAGTTTGGCCAGGTGGAGAGGATGGAGAGTGAGAGACTGGACGAGGAGAGTGTATGTGGGTGTGGGGGCGGGGGGCGAGGGAGGGGGAGACCGAGGAAGAGATGGAGGGATGGAGGAGAGAGGTATATGAGAGGGGGGTGTAAGTTAGGGAGGGTAGCGACATGGCAGGGGACAGGGCAACATGGAGACGATTTGTTTGTGGTCACTCCTTACCCGATGAAGGCGTCCATAGATAGATATATAGAAAGGATTAATATTAAAGATAAATATTAATCAGCATAATAAAAACAAACATTTTATTTCGAACTAGAGTTCAATTTTATTCGCCCCTGTGTGGAGTACAACTCTCATGTGCGGGGAGGCTCCCCACATACAGCTCTACTCAGTAGGGTAGAGTCAAAGGCTTTTCGTCTCATAAATTCTCCACCTCTTACTGGCTCCCTTCAACCTCTGTCTCTTCGCCGCACTGTTGCATCTTTATCTCTCTTCTATCGCTACTTCAATGGTCACTGCTCCTCTGACCTGTCTGCTTGCATCCCTCCACCTCTACGACGGGTGCGTAGCACCCGTCTAGCAACAAACTCTCATCCCTTTTCTGTCCAGCTCTCTAATCCAAGAGTTAACCGTTACTTCAAGTCCTTCATTTATGCAACAGGTCAACTCTGGAACTGTCTCCCTCTGTCTGTATTCCCTACTCCCTATGATCTCCGGTGTTTCAGACGCAGTGTGTCCAGGCATCTCGAAATAAACGGATCGTGAATTTGGCTCTCTTTTGTATTGTTTTTGTTTTTTTCTTGGAAGGAACGGTTTGCGGCCTCCTGGCCTTTGATTCCTTCTTTCTTGCATTAAAAAAAAAAAAAAAACAAGGAGCTTCGAATCCCGTCAGTCACCCTCTAACCGTGAGAGGGGGAGGACGCTCAAGCTGTGTGTCTATTCTCAGTGTTGATAGTGTTTCAACAGCTTGCCCATCTATCCGAGATAAACAAAGGTGAGGCAGGATATTGTTCATCAGTTCTTTGATACTGCCTCTTCTTTCAGTTGAGCCAAATCATCTTTATTAGTGTGTGTGTGTGTGTGTGTGTGTGTGTGTGTGTGTGTGTGTGTGTGTGTGTGTGTGTGTGTGTGTGTGTGTGTGTGTGTGTGTGTGCGGTCAGTGTGTTACCATGGCAACCTCCCCACACCACCACAGTTACATACACACAGTTCCCTACCACCACCTTCCGTTAGAGAGTATTGTGTGTGTGTGTGTGTGTGTGTGTGTGTGTGTTTATCTGTGTGTGTGTGTGTGTGTGTGTGTGTGTGTGTGTGTGTGTGTGTGTGTGTGTGTGTGTGTGTGTGTGTGTGTGTTAGCTCACTATTCGTCAAAGGACCTTGGTTATACATAAGAAGACATGCTATTAAAGCTGTGGCACAAATATAATGTGCTATGAAGTCAACTTCACTCAAAAGAGCGCCACGCTTCTTCTGCTGACTTTTCCTTATAATCTTGCTAACAGACAGGCAGGCAGACAAAGGCAGACAGGCAGGCAGTCAGGGAGGCAGAAAAGGCAGACAGGCAGGCGGTCAGGCAGGCAGACAGACTGATAGACAGATATATAAACCAGGCCAAACACACAGCTTCATCGGGCTTTCTCGGTTGACTGTAATAACATCCACTAGTAGCAGAAGCAACGATTTTTTTTTTTCCTGGCCGCTATTCTGATTACATATTTTGTTATCAGCCATACTCGTAGCAGATCACGTTTGTGCGTATCTGAGGATTAATAAAGCTTTAGTTTCACTCTGTATATGAGAAAAAAAGGCAGAGAAAATATCAACAGTACCCCCAACAGTCCAATACCACAGCCTTCTCCCATTCGCCTCTGTCTACGTAGACTTTTATCACAAACACTATAGACACGCCTTCACGTGGTGGCACTGATGAGACAGACAGACAGACAGATAGACAGACAGACAGAGACAAAGAGAGAGAGAGAGAGAGAGAGAGAGAGAGAGAGAGAGAGAGAGAAAGAGAGGGACTGACAGACAGACACAGACAGACAGAGACAGAGAGACAGGAAGACAGACAGAATGAAACAGAGAGACAGACAGACAGAAAGAGACAGACAGGCAGACAGACAGATAGACAGAAACAGACAGACAGATGGACAGATGGACAGAAAGAACAGAGAGACAGACAGACAGACAAACAGAGTGGCTGGGGACGAGAGGCCAGAAGAGACGGGCTGGGGACGCGCCTGACCTATCATATTCTCTCGTCTGGCGCGTCCCCAGCCAAGGCCTTCTAAATATAGAAGGCCTCGTCGGTGGGGGGGACGGTAAGCGTGGAGTCGTGGACGTTATAGGTAGTGTTGGGTCAGCTATGGTCGGGAGAGGTCACGCTGTGTGTTCAATAACAATAAGGACGGAAAAACATTGTATTATATATTGATATTTACATTATTTGTATGTTTTATTAAGGTAATAATGCCTTACATGTGTTGTGTTCCCAGATGTAAGGGAAATTATAAAAAATGAAACAAAAGTAAGTGTATTTTCCTTCCCGCAAGATAAAGAACTTGCCTCCACGTGGCTACGTGCCATTAAGCGCGACCAGTTCACTCCAAATCGCAACAGCAGGGTAAGTACAACATTATTTTCTGTTCATTATTATCAGAAAAGTGTAGAGAGTACAGTGAGAAGCTTTAAGTCATCGTAGTTGTACTGAATATAAGAAAAATGAGGCCTTAGCCATGCTAGGGTGTAGGACCAAAGCCATTACACAGACGTGGCTGGAGCTGGATAAGAGAGGAATATATAACCCTTCATTTTTCCTACATATCTCCACAGCTTTCCTCTATAAAGAAACTGAATCGAATTCAAACGAAATCTGCATTACCTTGTTCACCCCGTATATAAGAACATAAGAAGAGAGGATAACTGCAGTAGGGCGGTTGGCCCATGCTAGGCAGCTCCTAGAAGAGTAACTGAACTACTAGAATGAGATAAGGATAGCAAAGAAGAAGGCTCTCCCCCGCCCTCCAAACCCTCCAGCAGAAGCCGGCAGGAAAAAGTCAGAAAGAACACCACGCAGTATAGAAAACTGGCGTGGACATTTTACAGGAAAGTGTGAAAGGAGAATAGAGACTATCATAGTGTAACCTGAAAAGGAAAAATTATGAATTAGTATTGGTTATAAGATTTTCTTTTTTCTATATCCACCCCTTATTAGTCATATGCTTATCTAGCCTATGCTTGAAACTCTCAATGGAAGAGGCAGCAACTACTTTATTAGGTAGCTTATTCCATTCGTCTACTACTCTATTACCAAACCAATTTCTACCTATTTCCTTACTGAAACGGAATTTTTCTAGTTTGAAACCATTATTTCTAGTTCTATCCTGTATGCTCACTTTAAGTACCTTGCTAATATCTCCCTTATTTATACCCTTTATCCACTTAAACACCTCAATTAAGTCTCCCCTTACTCTACGCCTCTCTAGCGAATGAAGACTTAGTCTTTTCAGTCTGTCTTTATATGACAGGTTCCGGACGTCATGTATCATTTTTCTCATTCTTCTCTGTACATTTTCTAACGAATTAATATCCATTCTATAGTAAGGACACCAAAATTGTACTGCGTAGTCTAAATGTGGCCTTACTAATGCTAGATAAAGTTTTAGTATTACTTTAGATGATCTATTGCTCACGCTTCTCGAAATAAATCCTAGGACCCTATTTGATTTATTTCTCGCATTAATACACTGTTGCCTTGGTTTAAGGTCGTTACTATAGTCTCACCAATCTAAAACCTAGGTTTGGGTGGAGTCTAGCCGGGGATTTCCCGGTGTACAGCGTTGCCTTGTTTCCTATACTCTCATTGGCTAGTGGCTGACCTGACACCGTTAGAGTTCGTCCGCTCCCATCTCGCCACCTGGCCTGACATGACTTCACCCACTTCTGTGTGTGTGTGTGTGTGTGTGTGTGTGTGTGTTTGTGTATGTGTGTGTGTAAAGACAAACTAGTTTAAGTTATAAATATAATCAAAATAATGAATTTAAAAGTCGCATTCTCTCTCTCATATAATTTATGATTTTTTACCTGGTTATAGCCTTTAAATTACACTCTACATATTAAAACTTAGACTTTCTTTCCACACCACCCAAGAGGTAAAAGTCACGGCGCGTTTTTTTTTTTTTTTTTTTTTTTTAAGAGGTTTCCCCGATAGGCCTATTCCTCTTCTCTTACAGCATGTAAGAAATTATCATGAATCCTCCTCATCAGAAGAGGTGAGAGTGATTTTCTTGGGAGACGTAAACTCTGGAGAGTTGTTTTCTTCATTATCTCTTGCTTCTCTGCGTATTGCTTCAATCCTGCTCTTGCTAAGTCCTGTTGCTGCAGCTGTTCGATGAATTGCCCTTGACACATCATCGAAAATTCCTCCGTACTGCTTCTCCTGCAGAAAATACTGGCTTACGTTGAAGGCCATTTCTTTGGCTTGACTATGTAGATGCGAGCGAGTTGGCGTAGCTGCCATTGTGTCTGCATCAACATAGAAAGTGAACAGTGGAAGCACCTGACAGAAGCTTAAATCTCCCTCCAATGGATTAACTCCCAGTATGGGCCTGGTGTTGCCGCTCGTGAGTGTTTTAACTTATTTATTTCTATTAAGAAAATAGCGTATGTTCTACTGATTCCTTCAAATTATATTATAAACGTAATTGTTACATTACTTACCCAACTTAGAACTACCGTGAAAGTCGGTAAAAGTAACTACATTTTTTTCAGCACCACTGTAAAATATGTATGCCACGTTTCTTTATTGATGTACAAGAGCCATATGCATTACACGTTTACCTTCCTTTTTATATGCTAGAATACTTACGTTTATATTGTATTAGTATGTGTGTACCTATCTGTGATGCCTATTACATATATAACAGAATCTACTCATCGCTCGTTTAGGAAGTATGGCATGGCTGCACCCAGCGCCAGACTCCACCCAAACCTGGGTTTAAGATTGGTGAGACTATAATCATAACTCCTAGATCTTTCTCGCATTCCGATTTGCTAATTTCTTTGTTATCTAAGCTGTATTTAGTATCTCCAATATAATACCTTCAGTATACCATCAATATAACACCCCAATACACAGTAAGATTCTAAGTATAACACCCCAATATACTACCAATATTACAGCCCCAATATACCACCAATGTAACACCCCAATATACCCCCCATATAACACCCCAAATGTAATACCAGCAATATAGCACCCCAAAATACCACCAATATAACAGCCCCAATATAATATCGCAGTATACCACCAATATAACATCACAATATACCACCAATAAAACAGCCCCAATATACCACCAGTATAACAGCCCTAATATACCACCAGTATAACAGCCCCAATATACCACCAATATAACATCACCAATAAACCACCAATATAACATCGCAATATACCACCAATATAACAGCCCCAATATACCACCAATATAACAGCCCCAATATACCACCAATATAACAGCCCCAATACGTATATGATATATATATATATATATATATATATATATATATATATATATATATATATATATATATATATATATATATATATATATATATATAGCACCTGCCAGGCTACACTCCCCATACCCTCTTCCCTGCCCCCATACACACCAGTTCGCTAATCCGCCGACCTTGAACCGTGTGTGTGTGTGTGTGTGTGTGTGTGTGCATACTTGACACAAGCAACTCCCTACATTTTTTTATCACAACCCATCCCTCCCTCTTCCCTACGGCTACTCTGCTATCACACACACACACACACACACACACACACACACATGAGAAGCTCGTCTTCATTCTTCGTATACGCAGCTGCTCTCTCTCTCTCTCTCTCTCTTTCTTTTTCAAGATTCTGTAGGAGTGAATAGTAATGTCAGTGCAAAGTATGCCTTTATTATTGTGATATAAGTATTGCAAAATAAGACTTAGGAATATATTTAAAGAAAACAACTGCAGTAGGCTGGTTGGCCCATGAGAGGCGACTCCTCCTGATTTTGGATCTGCATACGAGGGAGATAGATAGAGAGAGAGAGAAGTGAGGAGTGACCACTTGTCCCTCTCTCTCTCTCTCTCAATAATCTGTAGCAGTGAATAATAATGTCAGTGCAAAGTATGCCTTTACTGTGATATAAGCATTACAAATTAAAACACTGGAACACATTTAGAGGAAACAACTGCAGGAAATCCTCTCGAGACGTCAGCATATGGAACTGTCATTATTTCCCTGCTGGCCAATTAACGTTCACCATCATACTTGCCTACTCCCTTCTGCCACCATTTTCGCCAATTCTCCTCATCTTTACTTTCCAATTCAGAGCATGCCATTTGTTATGATAATAATTGCACACACACACACACACACACACACACACACACACACACACACATATATATATATATATATATATATATATATATATATATAAAAGACAGAGACAGAGAGATGGTAGATGGGGGAGGAAGGAGGGGGAGAAGAAAGGATGGAAGCAAGTGTTTAGTTTGAGAGAGAGAGAGAGAGTTGCCACCATTTTCGCCAAAGACTCCACTATATTTCTCCTCATCTTTACTTTCCGATTCAGATCATGCCAATAGTCATGAAAGTCATGATAATAATTGCACACACACACACACAGATATATATATATATATATATATATATATATATATATATATATATATATATATATATATATATATAGATAGTGTTGAGAGAGAGAGAGAGAGAGAGAGAGAGAGAGAGAGAGAGAGAGAGAGAGAGAGAGAGAGAGGTGAGAAGTGTCTACTTGTCCCCTGGGAATGGCCAGCCTTCCCGGGTCATATGGGTAGGACGGAGAGGAGGTGAGGGAAGGAAGGGGATGGGGGGGTACGGTTCATATGGACGATGATTTAGTGGAAAAATCGAAAAGGAAAAAGAAACTATCAGCTCAGCCCCTGAGTGTCCAGGTTTCTTTGTCCATGACTGTACGAAAGGAAAATTATTTCATGTTATTTTGTAAGAGCTTCGGGTACACAAAGTTACAAGGCCACAGGGAACGAACTGCATACCGAGGGTGTAATACTACGGCGGCTTAGGGTTTATACTACTTTTCTTCAGTGATTTATTGTTCAACCGAGCGAGCGTAGAGAGCAAGCAAGCAAACACGAAGGAAAGAATTTTACAAAGCCTTTGCCAAATTCGGAACACGAGTGACCGTGTGAAGGATTAAGAGGGCCCCTCGGGATTCTGGACCTTCCTCCTTCCCTCTTCAGGTTTCTTTCCTCTACACACACACACACACACACACACACACACACACACACACACACACGACGCTTAAATAATAAAACAATGTGTAGACTCTATTTATCTGTCAGTGTCCTGATATCGGTCCATATGAGGAGGGATGGAGGATGGGAGTGGCCCGGGTCGGAATGTGGGGAGGGGTTGGGTAAGGAAGCAATGAAATAGCCATGAAAGATGAAGAAAAATTATTTTATTTTATTTTATTATTTTATTACTATTCTTTATGAAAAAAACATAAACTGATTTACAATAGTATTACTGATCGAAGGATCAACAGTAGCATTTTCTTTATAAATATTCATTATATTCTAAAATTTACATTGAAAATACAATCTCTCTCTCTCTCTCTCTCTCTCTCTCTCTCTCCCTCTCTCTCTCTCTCTCTCTCTCAGTCACTCGATATTCATGTCTCCCTCATCTAAACCTTCCCTCCCCCATCCCGTTAATCCGATCCCTCCTCTTCCCTATGCTATACACCAAGGGCACAGCGTGGGAGCGGTGTGGTGGCGGTTGGTGGTTGGGGACCCAGGGGAGGGGGTAAGGTTTGGTGGTGACCTGCTAATCCCAACCCTTCCCCGATAATCTGGGGACTCCGGTCGCCGCAGCCTCCTCTCCCGCACCCACACTCTGTAGCCTCACACTTGTATTTACAATGCGTTTTTCCTGGATGTATATGTAGATCACTATGTATAAGTTTTATGTGTGTACAAATGTATTACTGTTTGTGACCTCTGTTTCCTATTCCATTCACCGATCTTGTGTACGTGAATATGTATATACATATGGTATATATCAGTATGCTCAAACAAATTCCATGTAACTACATACAACAGCACTCTTTATACTCACTGTACAGTTTAATACATGTATTACTGTATATAAAAGATTACTAATTAGTCCACTTTAAAATTATTGACCAATCACACGTACAGTATATTGCTTAATCTAATATAATACATCAATAGGCTCGGGAAGATGACTACCTAAGTATCATCTTCTCTTTTGAGATATTGTTACAACTCACTATTTTTATATGTACAGTATTGTGTATCTCCAGTAAATGTATCAAATTCAATTCCTCTTCCCTAGGCTACTCGGCTATCACTATGAAAACACACACACACACACACACACACACACACACACACACACACACACACACACACACACGCACACACGTGACGCTTAAGTAATAAAACAATGTGAAGTCTCTATTTATCTAATCAGTGCCCAGCAGGGGCGCACCAAGGGAATTTTTCTAAGGGGGGTCCCCATTTGCCAGTTTCCTGAAGTTTACATATAAGTTTTATAGTTCTAAGTTGTATATATATATATATATATATATATATATATATATATATATATATATATATATATATATATATATATTCTGATAGAATGACAGATTTTTTGGTAGGTCGTCAGTTATTTAAAAAAAACGTGTTTGTGTGTGTGTGTGTGTGTGTGTGTGTGTGTGTGTGTGTGTGTGTGTGTAGTGTGTGTGGGCAAAAAGCTAGGTGAAGAGAGGGGGATGGGGGATGGATAGGGAAGGCAGGAAGGATGATGTTTTGAGTTCAGGGGGAGGGTAGGGTCTGGCCATGCTAGAGAGAGGAGAGAGAGAGAGAGAGAGAGAGAGAGAGAGAGAGAGAGAGAGAGGTGAGGAGTGACCACTTGTCCCCTGGGTATGACCAGCTTTCCCCCCAGGCCTTCTAAAATTAGGAAGGCCTCTGTCGGTGGGGGGGGACGGTAAGCCGTGACGTACTATAGGTAGTGTAGGTAGTGTTGGGTCAGCTATGGTCGGGAGATGGGTCACGCTGTGTGTTCAATAACAATAAGGACGGAAAAACATTGTATTATATATTGATATTTACATTATTTGTATGTTTTATTAAGGTAATAATGCCTTACATGTGTTGTGTTCCCAGATGTAAGGGAAATTATAAAAATGAAACAAAAAGTAAGTGTATTTGCCTTCTCGCAAGATAAAGAACTTGCCTCCACGTGGCTACGTGGCCATTAAGCGCGACCAGTTCACCCAAATCGCAACATTGCGCAGGGTAAGTACAACATTATTTTCTGTTCACATTATTATCAGAAAAGTGTAGAGAGTACAGTGAGAAGCTTTAAGTCATCGTAGTTGTATTGAATATAAGAAAATGAGGCCTTAGCCATGCATTTAGGGTGTAGGACCAAAGCATTATTACACAGACGTGGCTGAGCTGGATAAGAGAGGAATATATAACCCTTCATTTTTCCTACATATCTCCACAGCTTTCCTCCTTATAAAGAAACTGAATCGAATTCAAACGAAATCTGCATTACCTTGTTCACCCCGTATATAAGAACATAAGAAGAGAGGATAACTGCAGTAGGCCGGTTGGCCCATGCTATGGCAGCTCCTAGAAGAGTAACTGGAACTACTAGAATGAGATAAGGATAGCAAAGAAAAAGGCTCTCCCCCGCCCTCCAAAAAACCTCCAGCCGAAGCCGGCAGGAAAAAGTCAGAAAGAACACCACGCCGTAGGTTAGAGAAAAACTGGCGTGGACATTTTACAGGAAAGTGTGAAAGGAGAATAGAGACTATCATAGTGTAACCTGAAAAGGAAAATTATGAATTAGTATTGGTTATAAGATTTTCTTTTTCTATATCCACCCCTCTATTAGTCATATGCTTATCTAGCCTATGCTTGAAACTCTCAATGGAAGAGGCATAAACTACTTTACTAGGCAGCTTAGTCCAGCATTCTGTCTCACTTTAACTCTTATTACTAAACCAATTTCTCACCTATTTCCTTACTGAAACGGAATTTTTCTAGTTTGAAACCATTATTTCTAGTTCTATCCTGTATGCTCACTTTAAGTACCTTAAGTTAATATCTCCCTTATTTATACCCTTTATCCACTTAAACACCTCTAATTAAGTCTCCCCTTACTCTACGCCTCTCAAGCGAATGCAGACTTAGGTCTTTTCAGTCTGTCTTTATATGACAGGTTCCGGACGTCATGTATCATTTTTGTCATTCTTCCTCTGTACATTTTCCTAACGAATTAATATCCATTCTTATAGTAAGGACACCAAAATTGTACTGCAGTGTAGTCTAAATGTAGTCCTTACTAATGCTAGATAAAGTTTCTCAGTATTACTTTAGATGATCTATTGCTCACGCTTCTCGAAATAAATCCTAGGACCCTATTTGCTTTATTTCATCGCATTAATACACTGTTGTTTTGGTTTAAGGTCGTACTACTAATCATAACCCCTAGATCTCTCTCCGCATTCCCGATTTGCTAATTTCTTTGTTATCTAAGCTGTATTTAGTATCTCCAATATAATACCTTCAGTATACCCATCAATATAACACCCCAATACACAGTAAGACTTCTAAGTATAACACCCCAATATACTACCACATATGTACAGCCCCAATATACCACCAATATAACACCCCAATATACCACCAATATAACACCCCAAAGAAAAACCAGCAATAAAGCACCCCAAAAAACAACCAATATAACAGCCCCAATATAATATCGCAGGTACCACCAATATAACATCACAATATACCACCAATAAAACAGCTCCCAATATACCACCAGTATAACAGGCTCCTAATATACCACCAGTATAACAGCCCCAATATACCACCAATATAACATCACTCAATAAACCAAAAATATAACATCGCAATATACCACCAATATAACAGCCCCAATATACTCACCAATAATATAACAGCCCCAATATACCACCAATATAACAGCCCCAATACGTATATGAGATATATATATATATATATATATATATATATATATATATATATATATAATAAATCATGCCAGATTTCAGATGTCACTACATACGTTTCTTTTTGTAGTAACTCTTCTTTTACTCATTATAAATTTTTCACGTGAATAAAATTGAGTACCACAAGTTCCATTAATATATACATTTAAAACAACACACACACACACACACACACACACACACACACACACACACACAACAAAGAGTTAGTGAGGCAGAACCTTGACCTGTACTACCTGACCACGCACCGCGCCCCTGACCTACGCGGCTGACGTCACAAGAGGATTGAGAGGCCTTCTAATTTTGTAGTCTTGAACCTCCCAATGTCCCCCTTGTCTCCCACACTTTTGTTTATATCGATTTAACCATCTACCTGTCTACTAGATTACTTGCCTTTCTGTCTACTACTTACCTTACCTTCCTTCATGCATATATATAGTGATTCTTTACCTAACCAGCTTAATAATTACCTACTGGCCAACCTTAATTACCTACTTTTCACAGGTCCCATCAACCAGCAGTATTTTCCCTGCCTACCTTCTACAAAATTCTGCACGTAAAGACTCCCACCCTTCTTCTTCTTCCTCCTGCACTCTTTCCTCTCCTCCTTTCCTTCCTGCCCTCCATCCCCTCCCCTCTTGTACTTCGCCTCTCTCTCCACCAGTAGTCACTCCACGTAATGACAATCCATCTCATCTGCATATTTTTATTTTCTTCTCACCCCCCTGTTTTTATTTTGCCATGTCAACTAATTTCTATCTGTCTTCGTATCACCTGTTCTTTGTCCCTCCTCTCCCTCTCCTCTTCCCCCTACAATTACCTCCCTCTCTCTCCACTCTCATCTCTTCCCTCTTCTTCTGTCTTCTCGGAAATCTTTTCTAACTTCCCCACTCCCTCTCTTTCCCTATTCCTTCTCTCCTCCTATCGCTCCCTCACCTTCCTCCTCCCTTTTCCCTTCTCGACCCCTTCCCCCACACACCTTTCCCTTTTTGCTGCCCCCCACAGCCTCCCTCTCTCTTTCGCCCTCATCCCCATCCTGCTTCTCCTTCCTTCCTCGTCATTCGCCCCACCTCACATTCTTTTTAATCCCTCAGTCTTCCCTCGTCTCCTTGCTCCCATCCCTCCCCCACCCTTACACCCCTCGCATCAC
>NW_027644015.1:27500-30740 GCF_032717465.1 Coenobita brevimanus
ATGCTGACGTCTCGAGAGGATTTCCTGCAGTTGCTTTCCTCTAAATATGTTCCAGTGTTTTAATTTGTAATGCTTATATCACTTTCCTTTCCCTCTCTCTCTCTCTTTCTCTCTCTCTTTCTCTCTCTCTCTCTCTCTCTCTCTCTCTCTCTTTCTTCCTTCTCTTCTCTAAAGGCTATACTTTGAATTTGACATTCGCTTTCTGTTCCACTCAGATTATTGAGAGCAGACGACTGAGAGAGAGAGAGAGAGACAAGTGGTCACCCTCACTCTCTCCTCTTCTCTCTATCTCTCTCTCTCTCTCTATCTATCTCTCTCTCTCGTATGCAGATCCAAAATCAGGAGTCGCCTCTCATGGGCCAACCAGCCTACTGCAGTTGTTTTCTTTAAATATATTCCTAAGTCTTATTTTGCAATACTTATATCACAATAATAAAGGCATACTTTGCACTGACATTACTATTCACTCCTACAGAATCTTGAAAAAGAAAGAGAGAGAGAGAGAGAGAGAGAGAGAGAGAGCAGCTGCGTATACGAAGAATGAAGACGAGCTTCTCATGTGTGTGTGTGTGTGTGTGTGTGTGTGTGTGTGATAGCAGAGTAGCCGTAGGGAAGAGGGAGGGATGGGTTGTGATAAAAAATGTAGGGAGTTGCTTTGGGATGCACACACACACACACACACACACACACACACGGTTCAAGGTCGGCGGATTAGCGAACTGGTGTGTATGGGGGCAGGGAAGAGGGTATGGGGAGTGTAGCCTGGCAGGTGCTATATATATATATATATATATATATATATAGATATATATATATCTCATATACGTATTGGGGCTGTTATATTGGTGGTATATTGGGGCTGTTATATTGGTGGTATATTGGGGCTGTTATATTGGTGGTATATTGCGATGTTATATTTTTGGTTTATTGGTGATGTTATATTGGTGGTATATTGGGGCTGTTATACTGGTGGTATATTAGGGCTGTTATACTGGTGGTATATTGGGGCTGTTTTATTGGTGGTATATTGTGATGCTATATTGGTGGTATACTGCGATATTATATTGGGGCTGTTATATTGGTGGTATATTGGGGTGCTATATTGCTGGTATTACATTGGTGGTATATTGGGGTGT
This sequence comes from Coenobita brevimanus, assembly GCF_032717465.1. Taxonomy (NCBI): domain Eukaryota; kingdom Metazoa; phylum Arthropoda; class Malacostraca; order Decapoda; family Coenobitidae; genus Coenobita; species Coenobita brevimanus. Next base: position 28,637 of record NW_027644015.1, read on the forward strand.
TACATTGGTGGTATATTGGGGCTGTAATATTGGTAGTATATTGGGGTGTTATACTTAGAATCTTACTGTGTATTGGGGTGTTATATTGATGGTATACTGAAGGTATTATATTGGAGATACTAAATACAGCTTAGATAACAAAGAAATTAGCAAATCGGAATGCGAGAGAGATCTAGGAGTTATGATTAGTAACGACCTTAAACCAAGGCAACAGTGTATTAATGCGAGAAATAAAGCAAATAGGGTCCTAGGATTTATTTCGAGAAGCGTGAGCAATAGATCATCTAAAGTAATACTGAAACTTTATCTAGCATTAGTAAGGACACATTTAGACTACGCAGTACAATTTTGGTGTCCTTACTATAGAATGGATATTAATTCGTTAGAAAATGTACAGAGAAGAATGACAAAAATGATACATGACGTCCGGAACCTGTCATATAAAGACAGACTGAAAAGACTAAGTCTGCATTCGCTAGAGAGGCGTAGAGTAAGGGGAGACTTAATTGAGGTGTTTAAGTGGATAAAGGGTATAAATAAGGGAGATATTAGCAAGGTACTTAAAGTGAGCATACAGGATAGAACTAGAAATAATGGTTTCAAACTAGAAAAATTCCGTTTCAGTAAGGAAATAGGTAGAAATTGGTTTGGTAATAGAGTAGTAGACGAATGGACTAAGCTGCCTAGTAAAGTAGTTGCTGCCTCTTCCATTGAGAGTTTCAAGCATAGGCTAGATAAGCATATGACTAATAAGGGGTGGATATAGAAAAAAGAAAATCTTATAACCAATACTAATTCATAATTTTTCCTTTTCAGGTTACACTATGATAGTCTCTATTCTCCTTTCACACTTTCCTGTAAAATGTCCACGCCAGTTTTTCTATACGGCGTGGTGTTCTTTCTGACTTTTTCCTGCCGGCTTCGGCTGGAGGGTTTGGAGGGCGGGGGAGAGCCTTTTTCTTTGCTATCCTTATCTCATTCTAGTAGTTCAGTTACTCTTCTAGGAGCTGCCTAGCATGGGCCAACCGGCCTACTGCAGTTATCCTCTCTTCTTATGTTCTTATATACGGGGTGAACAAGGTAATGCAGATTTCGTTTGAATTCGATTCAGTTTCTTTATAGAGGAAAGCTGTGGAGATATGTAGGAAAAATGAAGGGTTATATATTCCTCTCTTATCCAGCTCCAGCCACGTCTGTGTAATGGCTTTGGTCCTACACCCTAGCATGGCTAAGGCCTCATTTTTCTTATATTCAATACAACTACGATGACTTAAAGCTTCTCACTGTACTCTCTACACTTTTCTGATAATAATGAACAGAAAATAATGTTGTACTTACCCTGCTGTTGCGATTTGGAGTGAACTGGTCGCGCTTAATGGCACGTAGCCACGTGGAGGCAAGTTCTTTATCTTGCGGGAAGGCAAATACACTTACTTTTGTTTCATTTTTATAATTTCCCTTACATCTGGGAACACAACACATGTAAGGCATTATTACCTTAATAAAACATACAAATAATGTAAATATCAATATATAATACAATGTTTTTCCGTCCTTATTGTTATTGAACACACAGCGTGACCTCTCCCGACCATAGCTGACCCAACACTACCTACTACCTATAGTACGTCACGGCTTACCGTCCCCCCCACCGACGAGGCCTTCTAATTTTAGAAGGCCTGGGGGGGGGCTGGTCATTCCCAGGGGACAAGTGGTCACTCCTCACCTCTCTCTCTCTCTCTCTCTCTCTCTCTCTCTCTCTCTCTCTCTCTCTCTCTAGCATGCAGACCTACCCCCCCTGAACTCAAAACATCATCCTTCCTGCCTTCCTATCCATCCCCATCCCCTCTCTTCACCTAGCTTTTTGCCCACACACACACACACACACACACACACACACACACACACACACACACACACACACACAAACACGTTTTTTTTAAATAACTGACGACCTACCAAAAAATCTGTCATTCTATCAGAATATATATATATATATATATATATATATATATATATATATATATATATATATATATATATATATATACAACTTAGAACTATAAAACTTATATGTAAGCTTCAGGAAACTGGCAAATGGGGA
>NW_027644016.1:0-4995 GCF_032717465.1 Coenobita brevimanus
TTTCGACTGAGTCTGGCATAAATGTTTAATTTCCAAACTGCCCTGTTACGGTTTCTATCTTCCTATCTATGCCTTCATCTCTAGCTTCCATTGTGGTCGTTCTATAGTCGCTGTTGTAGAAGGCCACCGTTCTTCTCCAGAGCTATCAATAGTGGTGTTCCTTAGGGTTCTTTCCAATCACCAATTCTCTTGCTTGTATTCACCAATGACCTTCTAAGCTGTACATTTAACTCTACCCACTCACACGTTGATTACTCCATCTTTCACCTTTGCATTTGCTTCCCGCAGTGTCCATCTCAGCAATTACTAAAAACAAAACAAAACAAAACAAAAGGGATGAAGCTATTGCAAACCTAAATGTCTGGCTTGGCCTATATCTCCGGGGAAAAGGAAATCTTGATGTTTTCAATGTTTCAGAAACTTGCATCTTTCAACCTGTCAAAATCTGTCGCAGGAGTATCCTCTAATTTTTAACAATATCCAATTTAATTCTGCATCGTCTTTAAACATACCTGGGTTTCAGTATCCTGGGACTTATCTTGGAAAGATCATAGTACCTCATTTGTGAAATCTGCTTCCAAGAGGTAAGGTGTGCAAAGCCGACTCTGTCTTCTTTACCCTTGCACAGTTGTTGAGTTTATGCACGGGTTTTATTCTCGTCTGTGTAGAGTACAACTCTCATGTGTGAGGAGGCTCCCCACAAACAGCCCTTCTCAACTAAGTGGAGTCAAAGGCTTTTCGTCTCTTTAACTCTCCTTCTCTTACAGGCTCCCTTCAACTTCTGTCTCTTTGTCGCATTGTTGCATTTTTATCTCATTTCTATAGCTACCTCAATGGTCGCTGCTTCTCTGAACTGTCAGCTTGCATCCCTCCATCACTTAGGTTGGGTCGTAGCACTCGTCTAGTAATAAACTCTCACCCCTTTTCTGTCCAACTCTTTAGTGCAAGAGTTAACTGTTACTCCCAGTCCTTCATGTATGCAACAGGTCAACTCTGGAACTGTCTTCCTCTATCTGTATCTCCTACTGTCAATGAACTTCAGGCTTTCAACGCAGTGTGTCCAGGCATCTCGAATTGAACAGATCCTGATTCTGGCTCTCTATTATCTTTTTTTTTTTTTTTTTGAGGGAACAATCTTTAGGGCTTGTAACCTTTGGTTCTTTCTTCCGTGCATTAAAAAAATAAATAAATAACTATTGTCACTGCACTTATATTAACTAAGTCTAATACTGTTCTGACCACAACAAGGTAAGGTAGACCAACTATCTCTGTTGTAGTGTAAATCTGTTACTCCCCTTCATAATGCAGTACTGATGACCCCTTTCCCAGTGCAATAGGCTATTATCACAGTATTGCTCTCTCTCTCTCTCTCTCAATCGGACTTGCGTGATGAAGTCCACTCTCCCAGATGGAACGAACTGAAAGGTTATCCCGCTCAATTACATACTTACGTGCACACACACACACACACACACACACACACACACACACACACACACACAATTTCTGTATATGACCTAATTGTCCCGAAATTAAAGAATTACATACTGCCAATAAATACTGTATCTGTCAGCGACGAAATCAAAGAATAGGTTGGTAATAAATTATAAAATATAAAATATAAATTGTTCCTTATGCTGGGACGACACAAGGAACTCATTATGCCTTGGTTCGTAAGTTACAGCAGAGCGTAGTGGACATTGGCGTCTGAAACTCTTGTACGATTTTGTTGCCTGCTAATAAAGGATTGATCCGCATTTTTTTTTTTTTTTTTTTCTGTCAATTTTTATTAAGAGTGATATTGTTTCGACTGTTTTCTACGTGTTTTAGACACATATTTTCACCATCAAATTTCTTGGTGTACTTGATTTTTTTACTGTATTTTTCCACATCTTCATCCACACCTGCTCCTTCTCCTCCTCCTCCTCCTTTCTCCCATTTTCACCCTGAGCCACCCAAACAAGTAAGGCAAAATCTTTTTACGAAAGGCATGGTGGATAACAACCTTCGGGCAGTTGAAAGCCGGATGAATTGAGAAGCTGGTGATTGATTGTGTGAGCCAAACTTTTAAAGCGAGGACAAATAAAAGCTGAACAAAATATCTGAGGTTTGTGGATACTGAATGACTGACGGAGGGTTAGTGTGTGATTTGGTCTCTGTGTTGTCAGTGCTTAGAAATTGTGTGTGTGTGTGTGTGTGTGTGTGTGTAACAACACAGCCTCAGTCGTTTTAAAACACGGCAGACAAAAGTTCCAACAATGTCACTATTTTTCCACCAGTGCAGCGACTGTGGTTCACTACACTGTACTACACACATGCAAACCTACAAAAAAAGTTTATTTAGACTTTGCTAAGCTTTTTGTATAAGAGGGAAGCATGGACAATGGCACAAATGAACAATTAGATGAAAAGAAATAAGCAAGGCAGACTATCAATATTAAGAAGGAAAAGGCGTTAACACGATAAGAAGAAAACTTCAGAAGAGTAAGATGGTTGGAGGTGTGGTAAAGACTACATATTATATAGATAGATAGATAAATAGATAGATAGAAGCAGGGAGTCAGATGATGAGAGGTGTTGTGTCTGCGAGAATCGAGCAATGCTAAACATGCTTACACTGAGGAAAGCTGACGACAGCGGCCAGTAAGGAGATGATGCAATTAGCTGTCAGCAGTCCTCTCGTGAACAAAGACCTAGTCCATCCACGAGGAACACACGTGACACACTCCTGCTAAACCAGAATTTAGGAAAGAGAGCTCAGACGGAGATTAGCCACAGAACAGAGAGGCGAGAGAGGAATAGACAGGCCTCAGAGGAGACAGGTCACAGGGAGAGGGGCTTGGCAATTTGAGAGAGAGAGACAGATAGCGAGACAGGGAGGTAGCTACCCGGGACTTATACTTCGTTCCATGTGAGAGACTTGTTAATATTTCCAAGACAAATATCATTTATGACATTTTATGACAGAGGGAACCTATAGTGGAGGGTGAATAAGAAAACGAAACCTTGTTCAAGAGAACAGGGGAAATGAGAGGAGACAGTGGTTATGATTAACAAGCAGCCAGCACGCCATCCCATGTACCAGTACTACATTTATGGCCTGGGTAATAATAAATACGCATTGATGAGTGAACCAATTATATGCTGGGTCAGCGGGTGTGATTGGCGCGAATGGGAATATGACACTGGCGCAGGGAATGAACGAGTGGGAATGTGACACTGGCGAAGGGAGGCCACAAGTGGGACTATGACACTGGCGAAGGGAAGGCACAAGTAGGATTATGACACTGCCGGAGGGAAGGCACGAGTGGGAATATGACACTGGCGGAGGGAAGGCACATGTGAGAATGTGACACTGGCGGAAAGAAAGGCACGCGTGGGAATATGACACTGGCGGAAAGGAAGGCACGAGTGGGAATATGACACTGGTGGAAAGGAAGGCACGCGTGGGAATATGACACTGGTGGAAAGGAAGGCACGCGTGGGAATATGACACTGGTGGAAAGGAAGGCACGAGTGGGAATATGACACTGGCGGAGGGAAGGCACAAGTGAGAATGTGACACTGGTGGAAAGGAAGGCACGAGTGGGAATATGACACTGGTGGAAAGGAAGGCACGAGTGGGAATATGACACTGGTGGAGGGAAGGCAGGTCACAAAACAAGTAATGCTAAAAATAAAAATAACATGTAATAGGCGTCCACGCTGAAAGTGTGGAACGTGTTCGAGTTTGAGAGTGAGCGAGTCAGGCAGTGCTGAATATTGTCTGATGTGGCTCATCATCTTCCTCTGATTTCCCGACCTGAAAATACTAAAACTAGCTTATTAGATTACATCAAAAATATTCCCTCACATCTTCCTAAAACCAATACTCCTCTTGTAGTAATTTTAAGTCTAGGGCTTGGGACCTAGCAGGTTAATAACGGGTTAATCAACTCGTAAACCAAATATTGCTTTTCATTTTGATTAACCCATTAATCCATTATTTTCCAATAATGAAATGTCTGGTCACCATTAAAGCAATTGATATTTGACTCAGTACTTGACGAAGTGTAACGAATGCTTAATTTGCTTACCTGACATTTTACCGTAGTTCTTCAGAAAGACAGCAACTTGCTAAGCTGTACACTGTAGTAAAAGTATTCAAATGCTGACTTTGCATTTTGCTCCCTCACAAAAATCACTTTCACTAAATCTCTCGGTATGCTTCCAGTTCGAATGAGAAATCAGAAATTCAGAGTTTCTTTCGTTGATCAGGGTATTGCGTTAGTCTGACACGGATTCAGTCAAAAATTCCCCCCCCAAAAAAAAAGAAAAAAAAAAAAGCCAAACAGAAGGCATTATTTGTTTTGAAAAGGCAAAACCTGGTTGCTCTCAGTAATCGTCGGAAAATACTGCTGCGCTACTCACGCAACCTTAGCCCGTTACTTCTTGCGCAACCGGCTGTTGCGCTAATCTGCCTTTATAAAAAAATTGATTCCTTGACTTACCAAAGAACTATTGAGAATTACGGTTTGTCTATGAAATGAAAATAATTGAGGATTTTTATGCGATTTCCAAATTGGTGTCTATCTTGTAACTTCAAAATTGGTTGAGATATCCAAAAAAGTTTGCTACTGTCCTACAGAGTTTTCCTCTCGAACCCTGCCCCCATTTCTTGCCGATGTGATCAATCTTTCGCTCGGGTACATATTTCGGAGGTCCAAACTGTGACAAAAGTTTTGGTGTTCGAGCTCGCGAACAATAATTTCCTATGGCACATAGGCGGTAAAGGTGTCTTTCACGAGGCCAGGTGAGTGAGTTTATTATAGTCGCTGAAGTATCCATTACACACAGATATATTTGCATTTGTGCTGCTGCTACTACTCAATGCTAAAGGCATCACACACACACACACACACACACACACACACACACACACACACATGAAAAAATAGGACAAATATGCCATTTCCAATGGTGTTCAGTTTGGTAGGAATGGTTTGTTGTTGTCAT
>NW_027644017.1:0-40959 GCF_032717465.1 Coenobita brevimanus
TCACCCTCATGTCTCCATTCTCTCTAATTCTGTTGCACATAATATTTCTTTATTTCTATAATTGCTTTCTTTTTTCTTCTCATTTCTTCCCACACGTCCCATAAGTTTTATTCCAGTTCATTTACTTTATCTCATATTCCCTCATGTTCATTCCCTCTTCTATCGTCCCTACCCTCTCTTCTCTCACTTCTTTGTCCTCCACTCACTCTTTCCCTTCCCCTCTCTCTCACTTTCCTTTGACCCCTTGGAGGCAGACCTATTAGAGAAAGACAGACAGACAGATAGACAGACATACAGAGAGAGAGAGAGAGAGAGAGAACTAACTGTAAACTATTTCGGGTAAGAGAATATAATACAAAAAGAAGAAAATGGATATCAAGTTTAATTGATTTGGAATAAATAATAAAAACGAAAAAAAGTAGAGTGATAGAACAAACATTAGTACACACACACACACACACACACACACACACACACAGATAATAAGAAACGCAATAGATAGATAGATAGATAGACAATTACTCTTCATTCCTCCATTGATCAGTGTCTATCCTTTTCTTGCCTTCCATATTCCCTTGATTTCTCCTCCAGCTACCTCTTCACTCTTTCCTCCCTTCCCTCATACTCTCAGCTCCTCTACCCTCCCTCCTCCGCTATTTTGCCTTGTCTCTTCTTCCCTCTTTCTTGTCTCCTCACCTCACCTCTCTCCTCTTCTACTCTGCTCCTGGCTTTCAGCGTGGCTCTCTGGTGCAGTAGCATGATAACACCAAAATGAGCTTAGAGAATACATCTGCAGTGGAGACAATGGCCAGTCTCTCTCTCTCTCTCTCTCACTCTCTCTCTCTCTCTCTCAGTACCCATTTAGGTTGGAAGTATCTTGCCTTACTGATCAAAAAGTGCTAGGACATACCAGGAAGGAAAAACATCTGAGTCACACACATTTTTGTCTGGTTTTGGCATCTGTGGGGAATGACAAGAATGACACTGGAGAACACAATGTCTGATCCTCACCTGACCTTTTGATATGACCTGGAAACTAAAATGTGTGGGTGAAAGAATGAGACAGCCGGGGAAGGAGAAAAAGGAGTTAAATGGAGGGTGCAAATATGGAAAATGGAGATTGATAGACTGAAGGTGGGGAGAACTGAGTATGAGAAAGGGGTAAGAGATATGAGATTTGTAAACTGTGTGTGTGTGTGTGTGTGTGTGTGTGTGTGTGTGTGTGTGACAGAGAGAGAGAGAGAGAGAGAGAGAGAGAGAGCGAGTACCTTTTTGAGAGGAAGTGATAATATAAATATATGAATGATGAGTATTAAAGAGGAAGAATTATGAGAAGTTGAGAATAGTGCAAACGAATTTTTGGAAGTGAACGTAACCACAATAAAGAAAAAATAAAGATTACTTTGACTACGTAAATATAAGGGAATAATCTTACAGAAGGATCAATAACGTGTAAAACAGATATCGTTACAGAATTCTAATCCCTTCATGGTTTCTGCCTCTGTTCGTTGATGGTGTAGCCTTAATTGTTTTTGTTATACGTATATTAGATTTTAAATATTGGTAGTCTTATTTTTAGTTTTGTCATTTATAAAACTTCCTATATATTTTGGAAATTTTATTGTTTAAATATTCTCTCTCTCTCTCTCTCTCTCTCTCTCTCTCTCTCTCTCTCTCTCTCCACTTATGTCAGTAATCATTATATCATTTTTAGCTGTAACTATTTTGTCACAAGTAATAAAAGAGCAAAGAAAGACAAAAAAGAAAAACGCTTTACAGCACACATTTTCGGCTGGTGGCCGATTGTGTGACACGCAAACTTAGGGGGCCAGGCAGAGGAGGAACAAGATGAAAGTGTTGTTTCTGCCATGATCCTTAACACGGCCAGGGGAAAGGAATGTGTGTTTGTGTGTGTGAGTGGATGTGTAGACGGGTAGGTATGGTGGTGGTGAGAGTGATAGGTGATAGCGGTGATAGTAAAACTACTGATAATGAGTTAAAAGAATCAAATAAATCGTAAGTGCGGACTTGCAAACTCCCTGACATGGGCAGGCAGTTCTGCTATGCATATTCAGGTCATGTTTGCGGGTCCTGAAGCCAGCACCACATTATTCTTTTGCTGGAGTAGTGACCAGTCTCCACACACGTAGGTGACCCCAGCTGCTTTATATGCTCTCTCTCTCTCTCTCTCTAACTATTGCCAGATCGCTTTCATCCCGTAAGAGGTGGCCATAAACAAATTGCCTCTTATGCCACTCTGCTCTCCCGTCATTTCGGTGCCCTCCCCCCAGTTCACTCCCCTCTCTCTCATAGGCTACCTTTGCACTCCATCCTACCATCTCATCCTAGGTCCCCCCCTCCTCTCCTCCCTCCTCCACCCTTTCACTCACATACATTCTTCTTGTTAGTCTCTCACTTCATCATCACCACGTGGCCAAACTTCCTCAGTGTATTTCTCCTGACACTTTCTGTCACATCCATATCCACACCACAATGCTCCTCCACTTCCTCATTTTGTCAGTCTGTCATTCCATGTAATGCCACATGTTCCTGTTCAAATAACTCTATTCAGCTGCTCTCATTCTTGACTTGCGTCCTCCTGGCAAGGTCCGAGCTTCAGCTCCCATACGTTAGAGTTGGTATCACAATACTTCATAATGTAGCGACTTCTTAATTTCCTCCCATGCTCACTTCCCTGTTCCGTATCACTGCTTTCAGAAGAACAGCAACCTTTCTTTCCTCGTTGTACCCTTTCTCTAGCACTTCATCCTATAAACTTCCATCCTTATCTCATCACATTACCCAAGTACTTAAACGCACTTATTACATTTTCCATTTCTTCATCATCCAACCTCACTGTTCATTCAGTGACTTCATTTCTCTCAAAAATCACAACTTTACTCCTCCTTACATCTCACCTTATATTCTGTTAAGCCTCTTACACAGTCTCCCAAACTCATTCACCAAGCCTTGCTGTTCCTCCTTCATCTTCACTTAAAAACACAGTATTATATACAAACAGAAAGGAAGTTTACAGACGCTGCCTTCTCTCGTAGTTAGGGCCACTCGAACATTCCACTGACTCTACCTTGTATCTCTTCATAACCCCATCCATATAAAGACTGAACAACCATGGAGACATGATTTGCATCCCCTTTTCAGTCCAACATTCAGACAGAAAAATTCTCCCAGTTCACCACCCACTCTCACTGCAGCCTTAGCTCCCTCATGCATTACTCTCCACGGGATTCAGCAGCTTCCCATTTTTTTTTTTTAATATTTTCTACATTCCACGTCGATTCACTCTGTTATATGTAAGTTCTCCAAATCCACGAAGGCTGCATATAACTTCCTTTCCCTTCTCTTGAGACCTTCCACTGAACACCTTACGATGGATATCTGATCCACAACAACCTCTTCAGTTCCTAAAACTTCCCTGTTCTTCTCCAAATAATTCTTTTGTTATTCTTAGCTCTGTCAGCAAGTATCCTACTATATACTATTCTTATTATACTAAGAAAACAAATGCCTGTATAACTGCTGCCACACACTTCATTTTCCTCCTTCTTTCTTTTGTACAGAGGAATAATTATCCCTACCTTTCAATCATTTCGGGATTCTAGCTTATCCTTAGGGCAAACCTGCACATCTTCCACATCCATTCTTTACTATCGCTCCTCCGTGTGCTTTAGCATTTCACCACAAACTCCCATTAATTCCTTCGAAGCTATCTACATTTTGACTTTTCTTCATTGTTTCCACTACTTCATCCGACCTTTCTCTTCCTCCCTTCTCATTTCCCCTACTTCTCCCAGCCATTCCCCCAACCACTTGAACTCTCATTACTTTCAATTCTTATGTTTAACACTTTCTTAAAGTGTTCTTTCCATCTCTTCACTTTTTCTTCCTCTTCTCCACTATCAATTTACTATTTTTATCTTTCACTTCCCTACTACCCTCTTTATCACCCTATCTAACTCTCTTTGCCTCCTTCCATCACGACATTTTTTTTACATTCCCTCCACTTTACACTTCAATTTCTTTTCCAAATTCCTCATCCACTCTCTTCATTCTCTTACTAATCTTTTCACCTCTCTCTTCCTGGTTCTTCATATAACTCTATCTATTCCACCCTCAACTTCCCATCCACTCACTATATGTTGCCTTATTCTTTTTCACCACAGCTTGTTTCTCTTCAATCCATAATGTTATCCCTTGTATCCCATTTCGTTTTCTCTTCAACCCACACATCACTTCACATGCTTCACATATTACTATTGCGAATAAGTTGCACACACTTTCGACCTCACCCATATGCTCCAAATCATATTAACCTCCCATTTCTTTCTCCACTTCTCTCTCATAGTCTCCTCTTCTTCATCATTTTCCTACCTTTCCCTCGCTTTTTGTTTGGACTAGATTCTTTTTTTCTTTTTTTTTTTTAATTCGAGGATGAAGGAACAAAAGTCAATGATCCCTACTCTCTTTCTATTCATCCAGAGCATTGTACTTTTGACTTTCACCACCACCAAATGGACAGAAAGTCCATCCCTCCCAACCTCTGTATACTCTTGCACCCAGCACATATCTTCTCATTCTCCCATCCACACACACACATAATCAATCATTGCCTTCCTTTATTCTGGTACACCACCCACCTCTTTCTCATCACTCGCCTGTGGATCGTTTTGTGCTTAAAGAGTGTATTGGTCGTCACCAACCTCCTCCACGCACAAATGTCCACTAGAGACATTATTCTATTCTCATCTACCTCAGCAGGCAGTGTCTCAGTCGGTAGAGAGGTGGCCTGCAGTCCTGATGGACTCCAAGTTCGAATCCTGGCTGGGGCAGGGAACAGTGTAAGGATTTGAATTTCATTAAATCAGGCTTTACTGATCTACCAGAAGACCCGCCGACATGTCGTAAAAATACCCCCCGCTATTACTTCAATACACCAGTCCTGTATGAGACAGCCCTAGCATGTATTCAATATGGACGTTGGGTGTTAAGCGCGGAAGTGGTGAGCAATGTAGAGGCAGGTATGGTATGTAGGAGGACTTGCTGGGCCTTGATAGCAGGCTGTGAAGCTCTATGCCCAGAAGTCGGACACATTTAAAAAAAAAAAACACCAACTACTTCCATCCACCCTCACAATCCCTACTTTTTCATTCACATGACCAACTCACAAACACTCTCCTCACTCCCTTCTCAAAACCTGTCCATGCACGCTTTCCACATTTGCCCAGATCTCTTCTTTCACTTTGCTTGCATCGGTCTTCCGTCGGCGCTCATATACACACACAATCGCCCTGAACTTAGATATTCCGATTCTCAGTCTTACCCACACAATCCTTAGACCAGCTTGATCCATACTTCCTATAGTCTCCATCCATTTCTTGCGCATAATACATAAACCCCTCTTTTTCCCTTTCTTTTCATTCTCACCTACTTCCATCGCACATATACCCAAATCATTCTCCCACTATCTAAAACGCTCACATCTCCATTTAGTCTAAGTCAGTCCACATATGTCCACTTTTGCATCCTCAAGCACATGGACAATCTCTCTCTCTCTCTCTTTCACGTCATTATTCGCACACCCTCCCATCTCCATGTTGAAATACGAACCATTTCCTTCTGTACGACCCTTGTTTGTGTTGGTCAGTCCTGGTCCGGATGAATTTTGTTTGACTTTTAGTTTTTCTTTTTTCTTTTCTTTTTTTCCTGGGGAAGTGGGCGGTAACCTTCCACCAACGCACTTGTTGACCCATAGGGAACATGTATTGGTTGGTAATAAGGGTTAGCACCTAGTGTATTAAATGTGACTTCCGGCTTACAGGAAATCATTTGGCTTGTTAGTCAGTGTAGGGCTCACTGAAGAGTAGAGTATCACCATACTGAGTGGGTGTATGATGGGCACACCCAACGACCTCGTATTCACTCGTTCCCCAGAAAAATATTTGTACCTCTGCTGCGACACAGTGAATGTTGTTGCTGTTTGATAGTGAGGCTAAGGATAAGGGTGAACGTAAGCATGATTACTGAAGTAAAGGTGAGTACGAGGGTGGACCGAGAGTCGGTAGTTTAAAATACATTTTTATTTATAACCCTAGCACATAAATTTATCTGGTATAATCCAACTGTGGGCAAAATTAGCGTCCGTCTCCCGGTGATTCCATTAATGCGGAAAATATGAAAAGATGGTTGATAAACATCGCCATTACTAGAGCACGTTGGGGGGGGTGGCAGACGATAGGGGGGGGATGGAAGGTTGAATATTTGGCATGGAAATAAAACAGATGCTTTTATTTGCTAATTCCTTTTTTAAATGTTTTCATCGTTGGTTCTGTTTTCTTTTGTCTGGAAAAGATAGCGGGTAGAGATTATTGGGATCGAAGACGGGAAGGTATTGGAAAACATGAAGGGAAAGAGTATAGAGAATATCAAAAAAGGAGAGATAGGAGATAGTGAAAAGACAAAAGAATGGGGAAATAATGTCGACAATAGAGAGAGATATGGTAGAAAGGAGTGCGGGATAAAGTAAACAGCAACAGGCTTTTTGAAATGTTGTGGACTGTGTTGTTTATAAGCCGGGTACATTAGGAGAGAGAGAGAGGGTCTGGAGAGTCATGGTGTTCGTGTTAAACCTGTGTGCAGCAATAAGAACATCTTCAGATAACAATGTCCTTGGAATCTAATGTCAGGTGTTGGTGTGGGTGTCTACTGCGTCTTGTTAAACATGTGAGCAACAATTAAGAGACCCCTATACAACAATTTCCTTGGAATCTGTTGTCAGGTGTTAGTGTGGGTGAGGCTGGTGTATTGCAGGGACAAAACTGAAGGCTGGAATGGTTGAGGATGTTTGTGTGCACTGAAAGCTGATTGTCTGAAGGTATATGTTAAGTGTGTGTGTGTGTGTGTGTGTGTGTGTGTGTGTGTGTGTGTGTGTGTGTGTGTGTGTGTGTGTGTGTGTGTGTGTGTGCGTGCGGGGAGAAGTGAAATGCCGAAGGAAAGACAAGGAGTGCCGTGTTGGCATACAATGGACACTTAACACTACTGAGAGAGAGAGAGGGACAGAGAGGCCAAATAGTAGAAACAATAACTCATTAAATCCACATATTCAAATATCACAAATAAATGATTCTTCCAATGAAAGGGGCTCTGTATAACTATAAGCAAAATAAATAGCAGCTTTGAGAGCGCACATTAAAATTCAAAAATAATGGAACCCAATTAAAAAAGAATTACAATTAGGTATGACTGACTGACAGGAAATAATGATAAAAGATGAATGTGTTTGTGGTGAATAGATAGCCATCGTTAGCCATGTTGACAATTTATTCGTATGCATTCAACACGTATTGTTTATGTGGGATTGTAATGGTGATTGTGAGGGTTATCAGCAGATATTATGTGGGGCTGCCATAATGATTGTGAGAGTTATCAGTTGGTATTGTTTGTGTGGGGCTGCCATGGTAATTATGAAGGTTATCAGTTGATATTGTTTATGTTGGGTTCCCATGGTGATTGTGAGGGTTATCAACAGATCCTGTTTATGTAGGACTGCCATGGTGATTGTGAGGGTTATCAGTTTGTATTGTTTATGTGGGGCTGCCATGATGATTGTGAGGGTTTTCAGTTGGTATTGTTTGTGTGGGGCTGCCATGGTGATTGTGAGGGTAATCAGCAGATCCTGTTTATGTTGGGTTGCCATGGTAATTGTGAGGGTTATCAGTTGGTATTGTTTATGTTGGGTTGCCATTGTGATTGAGAAGGTTATCATGGCGTTCACCGGTACTAATTATCCCCCACCTCAGTAATATATGGATAACATACAGTAAAAACAAGTGCTATTAGTAAGAACTGTGTGTGTGTGTGTCATTATGTATCTGTGTGGTATAATTTCACATGCTTCAAAGGTACTTAATACATTTAAGCATTCTGCTTTCTTTCCAACATTTAATTAGGTCACTGATACGGTGTGTTAATGAGCAAGGATTATCACGTGTGTGTGTGTGTGTGTGTGTGTGTGTGTGTGTGTGTGTGTGTGTGTGTGTGTGTGTGTGTGTGTGAAAAAGTGCATTTCCAGTATATTTCCTAAATCCCATGACACATTGTTTTTTATTATTAGGTTTCAGCATTTCTTTTTTCCTTATTGCTCTCTCCTCAACACAGGTGCGAATATAATCCTCAGATACATGCATGATTCATCACCAGAAGGCAGGCAGGAGAGAGAGAGAGAGAGAGAGAGAGAGAGTGAGTTAACATCTGGTGACGAGGCTGACAGGGTAAGAGGAGAAATTACTCCAGAAGTTTGAGAAGGAGAGGGTCAGAGTAGCAAGCTGTGAAGTTTGGGACAGGGAAGGAGGAAGCGTGTGTGTGTGTGTGTGTGTGTGTGTGTGTGTGTGTGTGTGTGTGTGTGTGTGTGTGTGTGTGTGTGTGTGTAAATTTGCATCTCTTTGTTTCTTCTTCCGCCTATCTGTCTATTTATGAACCGATCCATCAATTACAGCATGTAAAGTGGCAGTTATTAAATGTGGCATTTATATAAATGTGGCATTTATAAAAATGTCTCCAAAGTTTATCCTGACGCAGCTGCACTCCTTCCTTCCATCATATTCCTTCCTCCTGCATACAGTATACTGCTTCATTCCATCCCACTCCTTCATTCCATTCCACTCCACCTTTCTGCATATACCCCATTCCGTCCCACTTTACCCAATTGCATACACTACTTCATTCAATCCATCCCATTCATTCCATCCCACTCCACCCTCCTGCATATATTCCTTCATTCCATCCCACTCCACCCTTCTGCTTTACTCCATTCCACCCCACTCCTGCCTGGGTATATTCCTTCACTCCTTCCCATTCCACTCTCCTGCCTATACACCTTCAGTCCATCCCAGTCCAACCTCCAGTACACTGTCTGTCCTTTCCCTGGCACACCAACCATCCAGCTATTTGATGCCTTGTTTGCCTTACCTGCCGACACACTCTCCTGTTTATCCCCCCCCCCCACACACACACACAGTGAAGTTGATGAGGGAGAAATTTTGTGTGATATTCTTGTAAAGTCGTCCTGTTTATTTATGTCTGTTGTCCTGCACTGTACCGAAATGCATTATCACTCTTCCCATGTCCCTTTCCTTTTTTGGTCGCAATGCTCTGCCGTCAGTAGTATTTCTCTCTCTCTCTCTCTCTCTCTCTCTCTCTCTCTCTCTCTCTCTCTCTCACACACACACAGTATGTAAGGAAGCAAGTAAGTATTTATTGACTACAAACACACACACACACACACACACACACACACACAAACTCTTTATTCCTGGATATTCCTCTCCCTCGTTACACGCCGCCACCAGTCGAAGAATTATCACACATTGCCCGTTTGCTCGCTCACATACTCACTCACTCATTCCCATTTTTACCCTCCACCTGACAAAGTCAGAGGAGGGTGTTGTTATCACTGGGATCAACAGGTGTCCGTCCATAGAGCTCGGTGGGAGGGCGGCTGGCCGGACAAAGATATTTCGTTTCCGGGCCAGAAATCAGAAAGTATTCGCTATAAAAAGGTTGTGGTGGGAGAGTACGCTATGAGGCGCTGAACCGCGGTGCTCGTCTCCATAACATAGACCTTTGAGCCTGTATTGGGTTATTCACCCAATAACTTGGGATAAAGGCCACTGCATCCTCCAGGCCACCACAGTTACCTCCCCTAGGTGTTCTCCTTGGTACTCATTTTACCCACCAGTCCAGGGATGGACACCTGAGCTAAGTGACCCCACCTGCCCGCACCAGGATTCGAACCGTGGCGGTAACGAGCCGGCAGCTTTGCAGTCAGCGATGCTAACCACTCAGCCACCGCGGGGCTATAGAGTCATGAAACTTCACATAGATATGTGTCTTATAGCAAGCTGGTGCCTTTTGATAGGTAGAATGCTGTCTTAAGTATTCTTTTATAACGCTGAAAAGTAAAAAAAGAGATTTCAATGCCACCTGTGCAAGGAATCTGAAGGGCCCAGGCTATGTGTCCTCAAGGCGTTCTCATTACTCCCATATTTAAAAGAAAAGATTTGGTGGTGGTGGTGGTGGTGGGGTGTTAGGGCAGTTATGAGCTTGGTTAGGTGTGCAGGGAGGTGGGGGTATGTGCTTGGTCAGATGAAGTGTTGCAACAGCGTAGCGTTGCCTATGCTTTTCCTTGTTTATTCTTTGACACTTTATTCCTCTCAGGCACACACTTTCATTATAATTAATTTCTTACCATCTACCTCTCTCGTTCATTTCGTCATTTTCCTAATCTTACACATTCATTCTTATATTCATTCCAAACCATTCCTTTCCTGCTCGTTCAGCTGCACTTATCGTACATTCACGTATCCCCTCTCACTCAGTCTTTCGCAGCTACCCATTCTTAGCTAAAACTAACCCATCACACAATCTTATATGTATTATCTGACTCATTCTTACCTTTCTCTGCACTCACAACTCTCTCTCTCTCTCTCTCTCTCTCTCTCTCTCAGTTTCCTGTATTGTCTTTCTTTCTTATCGCTTCCCTTCTCCCCATTTTACCTGTTTGCTTTCTTTTTCATCCTGCTTATCTGACCTTATCCAGACCCGCAGTTTCCACGTTAAATTTTGGAGCCAGTTTCCTTATAGGCCACATTTTCTCCCTCATGGTTCTGTCCTGCGTCTGTTCCTTCCTTCCTACCTGCCCCATCCTCTCACTCTTTTCTTCCCACATCTTCTTTTCTGAGTCGATCACTTTCTCATACATTACCTCCCCTTAGCCAAAATTTTCCCACACTCCATCCGTCTCTCATGCCTCCATTTCTCCCTCCTGTTAGTCTCTCCTCTTCCCTCTTGCCCAACTCTCTTTTCCTTTCCATCTCCTGCCGCAGACGCCTCCCACAGTTATGTCTCTTTTTTTTTTCCTCCTGTGCTTCATCTCTTCTATCCCTTCTCTCATCATCCCTTCTCTTGCTCTTTCCTCTCTTCTCTCTCCCTTGTTCCCTCTCTTTCTTTTCTCTCCTCCTGTCTACTTTCTCCTTCCCTCTCTCTCTCTCCTCCCCATTCTCCCCCTTCGGTGTTATAGTAACAGCTGTTTCCTCCTGGTTGGAAAGAAAGCGGAGCAGCTGGTTGTTGGTGTTGCCATGTCTGTCGAGTATTGCAAGACTTTCTGGCACGTGTTATATTCTGAGTTAGGTTCGTATGGATTTTCTAGGATGAGATGGGTGAGGTTACGCTGAAATGAGTTTCTTAGGTTGGGTTGACTTTGGCTAGATTATTTCGGCTGGGCTACATCTGGTTTATTTAGTATGTGACTACATGATGGGGTTGAGAAGGCCTAAGATGGTTTGGACATGATAAACAATAATAAAGTGAACAGGTTAATATGCAGAGAGTATAGTGACAAGACTGAAGCGAGAATGACGATAGGATGACTAAGGACGAGGAGCACCTGGAGGAAGATGCCTGGAGTTGCGGGGAGCTGTGATCAGTTTGGTAGTTCTGAGATCCTTACAGAGCATTTTTTTTTTTTATTAACGAATACTATTTCTTATTTGCTTCTTTATATTCCTTTGTTCCTAACAGAGTTAGTTACTTGTATTCCATTTCCTTGTTCTATGTTTGCATGTTCTGTGACTCCTTTTTTTTTTTTTTTTTTCATCTTTTTTTCTCTTGCTTATGTTTCATATTTAGTTCCTCATGTTTTTTGACGTGTATCAGTTGTTTATGTTTTCTGCCGGGTTTCCTTACTTATTTGCATGTGTTCCTTGCTTTTATTTCTTTTTCGCTTCCGTTCCATTGTTTCTTACTACCTAACACCCTTGCTCCGTCACTGTTCTTGTTTTGCATTCTATCCTATATCTCTTCATTACCTTCTTCCTTGTTCCATCTTCGTATTCGTGACTGGTGTTCCGTGCCTGTGTTCTTTTTTTAGGTTACTTGTGCTCCCCACACAGATCTCCGTGTTTTGTGCCTGTGGTCGGTGCCTTATGTTTGCCTGGAGTGATAAGTAGCTACTGTGATGCCAGAAGGGAAGGGCAGAGTGGCGTTACTTCCAACTTTCCCACACTGATTAAACAAACTTTTCCTTCTCCTCTTCCCCCTCCGCCTCATCTCATCTTTCTGTACTGTTTGTGGTTCTCATTTTTCTTTCTTACTACAGTATTTCATCATCATCATCATCATCATCGTTGTCGTCTTTGTGTTTTGTGTTCTTTTCCTGACCTTCCTAGCCTTGATTTTAATTGTTTTGCTTCTTCATTTTAGTTTCTTTTTTTTTTTCTCCCCCAACAAATCCTCCAGGCTTCATTAATACCTTCTTTCCCTCTCCCTTGTTTTACTCTTTCCTTCTCTTTCTTCACCAGTTTCATAATCTTCCATGGCTTGTTTCGTTTTTTTTTCGTTTTCCTTTTTATTTTGTTGTCTTTGTTCTTTTCCCTTCTCCTAGTCAGTGCAACACATGTCACCTCGTTTTTATTAGCTTTCTCATATTTTCTTGTCAACTAATTTTGTCGAAACAAATAGAGGCAGATCATACAGTTGTGAAGGGAATAGTGCATAGAACTGTGTGTGTGTGTGTGTGTGTGTGTGTGTGTGTGTGTGTGTGTGTGTGTGTGTGTGTGATGGGTTAGTAGTTGCTATAGTCAAGGTTATAGTATTAATAAAAGAATTGGTTCGGTCATTGGTTATACAGATGAAATACTGGATTAGTTGTGGAGATAGCCATGATGGCGATAGTGGTGGTGGCAAAATTGGTGGTATGAGGTGGCAGTGGTGGAGGTTAAAACATAGAACACAGGCTTGGTGAGTGTAATGACCATTTTAGTGATAGTGCTTGGAAGACTACTGATATAGTGAATGGTACGATTAAATAAAATAAACGCTAACAAAAACCACCAATACACCATATTAGCCAATGGCCCCAACAAATCAGCATATTTAACATTTATATGTAAACCTTTTCTTAACATTATATCAGAAACACCCTCCTTTGCCACCACCACCACCACCACAACCACCAATCACCTTATTTTACATCAGTTTGTAAACCTTTCTCTAACGCTACATCAGTAAAAAAAAAAAAAAAAAAATGTATGCTAGTGACGTCAACATATCACCCTGTTTAACCTGTGCTCGTAAATTCTCCCTTTAAACTTCTTCCGGGAAGTTGCTGGTAAGTGTAATCCAGATCGGGGCCATAGAAGTGTCGTGTGTGGAGATTTAGTGAGTTGTGGCCACTTCGTCTTGGCTGCCAGGGTGGTAGTGTTGACCTTGCTGCCCTCACACTGGTAATATAGGATTATGACCTGCTGCATCCCTGACTCACACATTGACTGTAAAATTTATTTGTGAAGTAGTTATGGAAGTTTTAGGAAGGAGCATAATAATAAAACACAAAAGACATTATCTTCGTACTGAAGTGACTGTTTAGGGGCGTCAGAACGAGGAGTGGCATCAAGTATGTTTAATTATGGAGAATAAACAGTTAAAGAATCGTGCACAGTAAGCAGCACGGAGAGAAGAGAAAGACAACTCGCATAACTTAGGGATTGGAGATTATACTCAGCTTGACAGGTCAGTAACAATGGACAAAACTACAAATTACAAAACATTTCACTGACATTCGTACGACACTAATGTTTAACCTCACACAAAGGCTACGTTAATACCAGTTACTCTAATTTCATGGTTTGTAAAGCAATTAAGTTAAAGCCATGGACAAGAACACGCAGGGAATACTTAGGTAATGATATCGTTTATTTCACTAGTGATAAATATTGGAACACATACGTACAATTAAGAATTAAACTGTTGTTTACATATGATACTGTGTTGTTAAGTGAAGACGAAGGAGAGCTGCAAGGCTTGGTGGATGAGTTTGGGAGAGTGTGTAAGAAACGGAATCTAAAGGTGAATGTAGGGAAGAGTAAAGTTACGGTCTTCGAGAGACATGAAGTCAGTGAATGTACAGTGGGGTTGGATGAGGAGGAAATGCAAAATGTGAGTTCGTTTAAGTACTTGGGTAGTTTCATGAGTAAGAATGGAAGTTTAGAGGGTGAAGTGCATGAAACGGTACAATATTGAAGAAAGGTTGCTGATTCTTTGAAAGCAGTGATAAGAAACAGGGAAGTGAGCATGGAAGTGAAAAAGTTACTGCATGGCAGTATTGTGATACCAACTGTTACGTATGGAAGTGAAGCCTGGACCTTGTTATAGGGACACAATTCAAGACTGAGAGCAGTGGAAATGAGTTATTTGAGAGGGGCATGTGGAGTCACATGGAGAGACAGGCTAACAAATGAGGAAGTGATGGAGCGTTGTGGTGTGGATGTGGATGTGACAGGAAGCGTTAGAGGAAATACACTGAGGAGGTTTGGCCATGTGGAGAGGATGGGGAGCGAGAAACTGACGAGGAGAGTGTATGTGAGTGAGAAGAAGGGGGAAGAGGGAGGGGAGGCTAAAGATAAGATGGAGAGATGGAGCGGAGAGGTATGAGAGAGAGAGGGTGTGAGCTGGGAGCAGGGCGGTGAAATAGCGGGGGACAGGGCGGAATGGAGGCGATTTGTCAGTGGCCACCCCTTAGGGATTGAGGCGTCTGGGAGTAGATAGTAGAGAAGAATTAAACGGAACTGAGGGAGAAGCCATTAGGAGAATGCAGGAAGGAATGTACTTCTGGGAGATGTAATTGGTGTGGAAAAGAGAGAGAGAGAGAGAGAGAGAGAGAGAGAGAGAGAGAGAGAGAGAGAGAGAGAGAGAGAGAGAGAGAATGCTATGTTATGGGGACATGTGAGACATGGAAGAAGAGTGGAGCACTTCAAGAGAGAATGTGTGTGTGTGTGTGTGTGTGTGTGTGTGTGTGTGTGTGTGTGTGTGTGCAGTAATTACCGTACTACATCCACCACATGTCATTACGGTAAGTGAGGGTGGCACTGAAGATGTGCACGGTTGTGACGAAATGAGTTGGGAACCGATGCCATTGCATGAAAAACAAAGTTAAGTGACGAGAAGCAGAAGTTAAGAAGTGAAGCGGCAGCGAAGTGAGCTGGCAAGAACATGGTAGTGTGGTGATAAGGACGTTGAGTGACCAGGAGTGAAAGATGAGAAATGTTAATAACCTGAAATAGATAGATACATGAAGCAAGTAAAATGATAAGAAACATGAACATAGAAGTAATTATGACGAGAGTGAAACTGTGGGTGATGTGAAAAGTGAATGATGACATGGTGAAAGGTGTTGAAGTGAAGTGAATAGGACTGAGACATGACGTAGGGAGTGACACATGAAACATGTGGTGCCAGCCACAAGAAACCTCGCCCGACAGCAGTTGTTTTATTGCTCTTAGATACTGAATAGTTACTGCCATTTAGTGTCAATGTGGTACGCAATAAAGGTCTAAGGTAATGGCGCAAATGTTTTCAAATTACAATCATTTCCTGTGGCACCCCAAGGGATGCATAGGGCCTCAATGAACTCTCTCCACCAATATTTGTCTCTTGCCATCTCCTTCAGGTCCCACCAACACTCCTCTCCAGCTTCTTTTTTCATTGTCCTCAACCAGGTTTCCCTCGGCCTACCTCTACCTCTTCTTCCTCTAGCAATCCACTCTGGCACATCCTGTATTAAACAACCTTCTTTTCTGTATATGTGCCCCAGCCACTTCCAGCGAGACAGTCTCACATATTCATTAACTGGTTCCACTCTCGTAATATCCCTTACTCTTTCATTTGTAACTCTGTCTTGCCACTTTACCCCAAGAATCCTTCTCAGTATTTTATTCTCAAATCCTAATACTTTCTGATCTGTTGCAATTGTACTGTACCATGACTCATGCCCGTAAATTAAAATTGGTCTAACCATGGACTTGTAAATTTTCACTTTAGTATGTACCGAAAGCATATTATTATTCCAAACAGATTTCAACATTCCAACAGCTCGCCAAGCCTGTCTAATCCTCTCCTCAATTTCATTGTTTAATGATCCATTAGATGATACAATAGTTCCCAGATATTTAAAGTTTTCTACATTCTTCACCACATTATTCCCAATTACACAATCGACTTGGTTCTCCACGTTCATATTAATAATTTCAGTCTTTCCACAATTTATTACCAATCCCACTTTTTCTCCTTCCTCCACCAGACAATCGAGCACCCTCTGCATCTCGTAAATACTTCCGCAAATCAGTACAATATCATCAGCATAGTCCAAATCCATCAGCTTCTTTTTTTCTGTCCAGTTAATTCCTGCACCTGTTCTCCTTACAACCTTTTTCATAACATAATCCATAACCAATACAAACAACAATGGCGAAAGAACTCCTCCTTGAATCACTCCTGACCTAACTTGAAATGGATCACTCAAAGAACCACCCACCATTACCTTACAAAAAGTACCTTCATGCAGGCTTCTAATAATATTTACAAACTTTTCTGGTATACCATAGAATCTCATAATTTTCAACATAGCTCCACGTGAAACACTATCAAACGCCTTTTCAAAATCCACAAAACACATGTTAAGTGGTATTTTCATCTCATTAGCTTGTTGCATTAGATGCCTTACAATAAAAATCTGATCATTACAACCTCGACCCTTTCTAAATCCCGCTTGTTCTTCTCTTAAAATTTTATCAATTACTGGCTCTATTCTGTTCAACAAGATTTTGGAAAAGACTTTTGCAGCTACGGGTATCAAAGTTATCCCGGTCCAATTGCCACACACACTTAAATTTCCCTTTTTTGGTATTTTTATAATCACTCCATTTTTCCACTCTTCTGGAATTCCACCATTATCCCAAGCCACATTAAAAAGTTTCAAAAGCGCATTCATCAACTCGTCATTTTCCACCTTAAGCATTTCAGGGAATATTCCATCCTCACCTGGAGCCTTAAAATTCTTTAACTCCTTTATAGATTTTGCTACCTCTTCCAGAGTTATATCCCCTGTTTCTATCTGCAAATCTCTCTCGGCTGGCAAAATGTCCTCTTCAGCTGGGATTGGTCTATTTAGAACAGATTCAAAGTGCTCTTTCCATCTTCCTTTTATATCCAAATCTTTAGTCATCAAATTACCATTTCTATCTCATACAGATATTTCCTTCCTTCTCCTTTCAGTCCCAGTTAACTCCTTTATGGCCTGATACGCTACTCTTGTGCTCTGACCGTCATTTTTACTTAATTTAATTTCTGTCTCTGTCGCCTTTTCATCATATAGTCTCCTCTTATCACGTCTAACGAGTCTTTTTACTTCAGAATGTAAACTCCAGTACTTTGCTCTAAGTACTTCAACTACCTGGCCATCATCATGTTGTTCTTCACTTCTTAACTTAGCCTCTTTCCTTTTCTGAATTACATTCCATGTTTCATCTGACATCCACTTTTTCCTTCTCGCTTTTCCCTTTTTCTTAATAGTAACCTTAGCACTCTCATGCAAAACCTCTTTTACCTCTCTCCACATTTGATTAATATCATTGTCTTCAGATTCCATCAAAGTCTGCAGGACTAGAAACCTGTTTCTTCATTCGCACCGAAACTTTTCCCTCGTGCTCTCATCATTTCTCAGCTCATCAAAATCATAATTATTACCTCCTGTACAATTACCATTAACGTTTCTCTTAAGTTTTATTTTAATCTTTGACACAACAAGTTGATGATCACTACCTATATCTGCCCCCCTCCTTATGCAAACATCTTGCAAATAACTTCTATGCCTTCTGCTAATTGCAATGTGGTCAATCTGGTTACAATATTTACCACATGGTGAATTCCAAGTAGTCTTATGTATTTTTCTATGCTCAAAGATAGTTCCACCAATGATAAGGTCATTTGCCAAACAAAAGCTTGCAAGTCGCACCCCATTTTCGTTTCTTATACCAACACCCTCCTTACCCATACAATCTTCAAAGCCATCCCTACTACTGCCAACAATCGCATTAAAATCACCAATGCAAACTAACACATCATGTCTTGCCACTCTATTCACTACATCCTGCAGCTTCTCATAAAAGTCATCCTTCATTTCATCAGCAGCCTCATTTGTCGGAGCGTACCCTACAACCATACTGATATTACCATGGTCAGATTTTAAGCGAGCATAAAGCAAGCGCTCATTAATTGGTTCAAACTCACATAGTGCCTTGCAAGCATCTCTACTCAGCAGTAAGCCTACTCCTTGGTAATGATTTCCATCACTCCTACCAGAAACCAACATAGTAATACCATCTTCCAAATTCATTTTATCAACTCCAAGCAACCTCGTTTCTGTAAGAGCACAAATATCCATCTTGTATTCCTTGAACACTGAAATAAGTTCTTCCATTTTACCAGCCTGATTGAGAGTTCGAACATTCCAGTTTCCTATTCTTAAGGTTCTTTTTGGATTTATGAATCCAAATTTATGAATCCAAATTACGCCTTCTGAAAATCAGTGATCTTGATTTGACCTTTCACTCAAGGTCAAAGGTCATGGTGCCAAATAAAAGCCAGTTATATGTATAATAGTAAATATCTATCTTCAACGAGTTTCGAGTTATAGCATTCTGAATATCCGTTACCTTGAATTTGACCTTTCAAGGTCACTCAAGATTAAAGGTCTTGGTGACGAATGAAAACCTGTATTTCGAGTTCCTATATGTTTATAATAGTAAATATCTCCATCTTCAACCGGTTTCAAATTATAGCTCTCTCAAAAATCCTTGACCTTGAGTTTGACCTTTCAGGGTCACTCGATTACCTCCAAAATTTAATCACATTTTTGGGGACGAGTGCAAACATATCCTGAAAGTTTCATGTAATTTCATTCAGTCGTTTTCCCGTAATGTTGTTAACAAACAACCAACCAAACAAACAAACGAAAAAACTCGACGAAAAACAATACCTCGTCGGACTCCGTCCAGGCGAGGTAATAATTAAGCAGAAAGGGTGAGGAAGTATTAATGAATTAGTGTAAGGTCATTAAGTGAAGAGAACTAAAACATGATGTACTAAGGGTATGAGTAACACATAAAGTAATTAAACATGAGGTGGCGATGAAGTGTCCAGACCCAGATGATGTGACCTGCTCATTACACTCATTGTCCTGGAGGTGTGTCTTGCCCCCGCAGTCAGAATGTAAATATAGAATTTTGCCAGAATTCTGGGTGAGATTCAGTGTGTGTGTGTGTGTGTGTGTGTGTGTGTGTGTGTGTGTGTGTGTGCATACTAACATGTATAACTTATAAATATCAATCAAGTGTATATCCCATTGGCTCCCAGAGCTCGTGGGAGAGAGATTGTGCTGGAAGGATGCTAAACGTATCGCCCTCCGCCTATCGGCTCATAGTCGCGAAGCTCGAAGGTTCCTACCCGAGAGTTCCCTACTTTAATAACTTCTGAGAATTTCCAGTTCCATCGTATATTGAGGACAGTGGGCTCCAGTGGGTTGAAGGAATCAACAGATTTGCCATTCTTTAACCCAGTAGCTCCCAGAGCTCCTGGGCGAGGGATTGTGCTGGCAGGGTACTAACCGTACCGCCCTCCGCTTATCGGCTCGTAGTCGCGAAGCTCATAGGTCCCTACCCGAGGGTTCCCTACTTTAATAACTTATGAAAATTCCCAGTTCCGTCCTATATTGAGGACACTGGGCTCCAGTGGGATATGATTAATGGAGTATCAGGAGGAAATTAAATGAAGGAAACAGAAAAGAGGGAGAGGAAGCGTTTGTCAAGCTAATAAAAGAGTTTTTGGTAGTGGGAGGTAGAATGAGTGCTGGGAAAGTATGGTAGGAATTCCAAAGTGTTGGGGAATGTTTGGATAGGAAGAGTGATACGTAATGAGCTGAATTTGAGGAGGAGAAAGGGATTTGTTAGAAGGTAACATCAAATAATGTAAATGCTGATAAATAGCCTCTGTACACTTTTCTGTATTATATAACGCAATTATGGATATTATCAGGCGCACATGCCTTGCACCCATAATGCCCTCTATGGCTTGGTGTGTTGGTTCCTAATTTATTGCCTGGAGGAGAAAGTGATGGGAAAATGGTTTGCACAGCAAGGCATTCATCATCTTGGCTCTGTTTATCAGGTACACTTTGGTGAGGGGAGATATAAAGCCAACCTCTTTGGTAAGTTATGGGACGTATATCAGAGGAGAAGGACGTCCCAGATCCATCTCCCCCAATTTGTGTATCTTGGGATTTATGATGTTGACAACACAAGTGGCTGATGGTATTTGCGCAGAAAAATCATAATACTCTCTCTCTCTCTCTCTCTCTCTCTCTCTCTCTCTCGACGCCAGTACAGCTTGTTGTGTGTGTGTATGTGTGTGTGTGTGTGTGTGTGTGTTGGCGCTGTGAACTGTGATGCATAGAGGCGCAAAACAGCAACCAAAAGCTGTGTGTAATGGTGTCTAAACAGAGGCTGAAAATCCACTCACATGTATGCCCTACTCATGAAAGAGGCATTGTTCTCCCTCCTTTGTGGTGTAGGAAATAGTACTTTTCATGTACTTTTTTGTCAAAGTATGCCATTCCTCCCACAGTTTCTATTTTCCAACTCGGCCACACTTGCCTTTTGGCCAAGGACGTACTGAGTCGCACATGAACACATTTTCATTGTCCCTCAAAGCGGTAAATGAATGGTTGCCATGTCGTGTTGGTCGGCTCATAATCTTAACAAGTCTCCTTTTATATCATGTTCTTAACAATTCTCCTTTCATTTCGTTCTCTTAACAAGTCTGCTTCTGTTTCATTCGTCTTTTGATTTTTTTCTAATTTCCTTGGTCATTGCCATTTATCTTTTCTCATATCCGATTTCGTATTATTTTCCGCTTTCTCCAATATAATGTTTTTTTAAATGTTTTCTTTCTCTAGTGGTCCATGTCATCTCATACTAAATTATCTTGTTTTGACTTGTAACCTTATTATGTGTCATTAGTTACATGCCAGCTACTGCAGCGAGCGAAGCGATATTTACTCTACGTTCAGCTGAGAAATGGCTGCCTGACACAACCAGGCCCGGCCCGACTCGATAGTGTCCGACCGCGAGGTTTTCAGAAGATAACAGCTTTTCTATGTGAGATAGAGAGGGGATTCTTTCAGCGGGTAGCAGATACATTCAATAAATTTTATTTTTATCTAAATATTTACTCATAAGACCAAAGAAACCTCTTGGAATTCCAGCTTTCCAAGGAAATGTACCGAGGGTGTCAATTAACATGCTCCTACATGAAATCGAATTAAAAAAGATTTCCTGTTGTAATATTATGTTTTCTTTCATGAATTTTAACAATTAAATATCGGATATTACGCTCGTAATTTTATATGAAAATTCTTTCCATGTTTAGGGAAAGAAATCAGCAAGTGTAATCGCCTCATTTCTGGGTTTTATCATTCGATCATTAGCCAAGCGTTTACTGATGCAGTTTGTTGACAAAGCGAGTCAGGAGCTGAGAACTGAACATTGCACATGTGATAAATGCTATGGCACATTGCTACATGGACATACAGAGAGAAAACGTGAGAAAGTAAATATTACAGCTCAAATATTCTTCTGTTACTGATCAGATTCCTCACCAGAAATGTTGAAGATTAACACCGAAATGAAATTATGATGAACTCGCTCGCTCGTCATGCTCACACAAAGCTAACTATACTGGTAAAATTGTTCTTCTGTATTTCGATATAATTTCTTAAACACACACACACACACACACACACACACACACACACACACACACACACACACACACACACACGCACGCACGCACGCACGCACTGTTTCCCCCTGCAATGTCCTTTTTCTTATCGTTCGTTTTACCTCCCCTGATACCTCGTGCTTTCGCTTCAGTTCTTTCTCGTTGTCTAGCTTTTCTCTCCCTCTCCCACGCCTTCCTTCATTATCTGCCCTTTTACCTCCCTCTGTTTGCTTTCATGATTTTTTATATTTGTGTCTAATCCATTTCTTTTCTTGTCATTTTTGATTCACGGCTAATAATTCTTTATCTTCCTTTCGTGTCCCGCTGCCTATCACGCCTTTCTCTTTCCCCTTCACATTTTTCTGAGCTTTTGTCATGTTTTCTTTCATTCTCTTCACATTCGTCAAGGTATATATGTTTGGTATATGTAGGTGATTTTAATGACTTAGTTGGTGGTGCCTTGTTTGATTACCGATATTAATGATGTAGTAAATATTAATGACTTAATATTTGCTGATAATAAGAAGTTCGTTGCTGCTTCATTAGCAACATTGACACCGGGTTACTTTGATGATGGTGAGATTAAACTGAATGTCTGTCACTGGCACAAGTTGACGATAATAAATACCTGGCCTTGTGAATGGTTCGTTGACGATGACGGAATAAAAGTTGGTGGAATTAATGACGTGGCACGAGTTGGGTAAGAGAAGAGGACGATATTAATATTTTGTACTGCTGTGATACTAATAGCCTGAACTTCTTTGACCAGCGTGCGTCGCCAGTGAGTACAGCGCCTTAGTCAGTATAGCCTCTTTGACCCGATAATAAGAGGGTAGAGTGTACTAATTTCCTGAAATTTTCTGACCCGCCAAAACTGGTGATAATAAGAGTTCTATCTATCTATCTATCTATAGCCCGACGCCCTAATCCCGCAAAGGGTGGCCGCAGACAAAACGCCTCCAAGTCGCTCTGTCACCCACCATTTGACTACCCTCCCCCCAACTCACCCCCCCCTCCCTCATATACCTCTCAACTCCATCCCTTCACCTCATCCTCGGTCTACCTCTCCCTCTCCCTCCCTCCACCTCACCTACATACACCCTCTTAGTCAGTCTTTCATTCTCCATTCTCTTCACAAGTCCAAACCACCTCAGTGTATTTCTCCTAATCTTCTCAACCACATCCACATCCACCCCACAGCGTTCCTTCACTTCTTCATTCGTCAACATGTCCCTCCACGTCACTCCACATGCTCCTCTCAAGTAAGTCATTTCCACTGCTCTCACTCTTGACTTGTTCCCCTCATGCAAGGTCCATACCTCACTTCCATACATCAGGGTAGGGATCACAATACTATCATGCAGTGACTTCTTAACTTCCATACTCACCTCCCTATTTCTCATCACTGCTTTCAGTGTATAACAACCTTCCTTCCCTGCTGTACCCTTTCACGCACTTCATCCCCCAAAGTTCCATCCTTACTCATCACACTACTCAAGTACTTGAATGCACTCACATTCTCCATATCCTCGCCATCCAACCTCACTGCACACTCTGTGACTTCATTCCTCTCAAACACCATAACTTTACTTTTGTTTACATTAACTTTCAGATTCCTCCTCCTACACACTGTCCCAAATTCATTCACCAAACCTTGCAACTCCCATTCATCTTCACTCAACAGTACTGTATCATAAGCAAACAGCAACACCGGAAGCTTCCAGATCTCACCCTCATTCATTAGAGTTACAGCTCCTTAATAACTTCTTTGACCGTGAAAGCTGGTGATAATAAGAAGTAGAGAGTAATAATAACTTGAGCTTGTTTGACTCAAGAAAGCTACAGACAAAAAGAAAGTGTGTTAATAAATGAGCTTTCTTTGACTGGTGAAAGCTGGTGATAGTAAGAGGACAGAGAGAATTAATAACCTGAACTTATTTGACCTGGCGATTGAAGAATTAGAGCGGGTCAGTAACCTGATTTTTTTTTTTTTCGTGAAAGTTGAGGACATTAAGAGGTAGATCCCGTGCAACCAGCTGTTGGTTGGTGCAGTACCAGGTAGGCTGGAGTCCCTCCATCCCCCATCTCTCGCTGATAACTTGAACAATTTTTTTTTTTTTTTTTTTTGTATGAGAAGCAGAAGTTGACAATATTAAGAACTCAAGTTTATGTGAGTTGCAGAAGAGCCAAAATCTTGAAGAAGGAGGTCGTCAGCACAGCTCAGTCCCAGCCAAATGACTCTCTCCGACCTATGATGCAGATGAGTTCTTTTTGATGAAGCGTAGACGACCGGGGAGTTGACACGGTATAGTCATACCCAAGTCTGGTATTTTAATGCTTGGCCAAGGAGTCTAGATTGTTGACTTCTGTCACCTTGTGCGTTTCTCACTCCTCAGTCTCGTATAGCCATACCCAACTCTGGTATTTCTGTATGTCGTGTCTTTCATTAGTGTCAGACTGAGATGTCCCCTTTTTCAGGAACCTCAGAGCTTTCCAGGAAATGAAATAATGCAAGCAATATAATAGGTTAGAATAACTTGATTCATTATACCACACCAGGAAGGCTACGTGAACCAAATGAGTTTTTAGTATTCACAAATCTTGTGACCCACGCCCACAGGTAATTTTGATGCCTGTGTTTCCGGACTTTATAAACAGTTCATGGTTACAGCCGATGCAGTATTGAATATTATAGTCAGACTGGTACAAGTGCGTGACTGTGGTTTTTAGGCTCAGAAGTGAGTTGTTTCCACCAACACATCCCCATTTAGTGCCTAACAAGACGCCTGAGTCTCACTTATAACTCAGTCCCGACTGAACATGGGCTGAAGATGTTGTGCATAGGTATTTCGTCCATTTGCATCAGTAACTCTTATTATATTTCAGGTTTTAATAGCAGTTCAATAACTTCTGTAAATCTATATCAGCTCCCCAATTTTCACAGCAGGATCTATTTCTAATATACTGTAGATGTCCCCCACATTAAACCCCGTTCCTCGACTGAGAGTCACCAGCTGATGAGTGCAAGTGTGCGATATAGAAAGGTATTGGGCACTTGCAGTCGATGGTGGTCTGTTGGGCGAGGTACTTCACTTTTTGTACAAATTATGTAAATAGATTACTGTATACAATATTGTTCAAGTTGTGCTAATTAGGGCCGACAGCTGACGTATATGGAAATGTTCCTGAATCATCTGGTTCCCTTTCATATATTGATGTCCCCTATATTAGGTGGTGCCTCGACTGACAGTCACCAGGTGATGAGTGCAGGTATGTAATGTAGATAGGCATTACATATCTGCAATCGATGGTGTTCTGTTAGTCGAGGTATTTTCCCCATTAGTGTAGGTCTAGCTATTTATCTCTGTACGATTTAGTATAGGTTAGCGATGTGTCTGTTAGGTGATTAGTTTTAGGGTCGTTAGATTAGGATTTTCTTTATATTATAAGGTATAAAAAATCTAAAACCAAGAATATATATATATATATATATATATATATATATATATATATATATATATATATATATATATATGTACGTGTGCATGAAAGTGTGTCTGTATATATGCATGGAAGTGTGTGTGTGTGTACGTATGTATATATATATATATATATATATATATATATATATATATATATATATATATATATATATATATATACGGCCTTAATGACCAGGGATTTGGCCCCAATGGTCGATAGGCCAGATTTAAAAAAAAAAAAAAAAAAATCCATTTACGGTCAATAGCCCTCATTTTCTTTGCTGGGATACTGACACATCTTTGCAGAAGCCACATTAACTGTGCAGCATTTGAACACTAAAATAGGACTCGTGGTGGTCCAGTGGATTTAGTTATTGTTTGCTGTTCAAGAGGACCAGAGTTGGATGGAAGTCATGAGCGGGGATGTGAATGATGACATGAATTCCATTATCACAGATCTACTGATGTTCTAGAAGACCCGCCTGACATAAAAACACCCCCTAGAATAACATCGCACCAGGTCTGAATGAAACAGCCCTAGCGTGTATTCTGTATGGACAGAGGGTTAGTATCGCATTGGTGACGCGTGGAGTGCGATACACTGAAAGACCACTAGGTCACAAGGGACAACCTATTAAATCTAAGTACACACACACACACACACACACACACACACACACACAGAATCAATTTACCACAGAAGAGCCCTTAAGAATGAGTAATGGTGTCCGGAAAGTCATACGCCAAGATTTACGTCGCAAGAGCCTAAGTAGCTCCATCTCTTTCTCACACGCCTTACTGCTTTCTGGTTCATTTATGCTTGGAATGTTTAAAAGGTAATTTGTCTATCCTTACAATGTTAATAATTCTGATGCCTTCCACATCTTTATTTACACACAAGTATTAATGCCCACGGATACTTGCATTTATGGTCTCTTTCATTTCTGTATGTATCCACCTTTGATCTCTGGTCTGATGTACGAATATAGGAAAAAATATATATAAGGGGAAGCATATGTGTGGTTTAAATAGAGTTATGAAAGTAAGAAAAAAAAAAGTAGAATAAAAAGAAGAAACGCGGAAAATACATGAGATAAAATGGTGAGAGGGTGGAGCAGTAATAAATGGGAAAGTAAGGGCGAAATATTGGCTGAGAGGAAGACAAATTGCTAAAGAACAAATGATAAAGGAGAAGAGAAAGGAACTGGAACAGAATTAGCTCGTTCGAGGATGAGGAATGAAGAGGAAAATAAAGTAGAATAAAGGCAACAAACAGGAAAGTGCGAGTGAAAAGAAATGAAGGAAAAATATTACATCGCTCTCTCTCTCTCTCTCTCTCTCTCTCTCTCTCTCTCTCTCTCTCCAGCAAATATCCATGCATACAAATACTCTTCTTCATCCCAGCTGCGTCTCGTTTATATTGACAGACTTGATGTGCTTACAGATAATCAAAGACTACCACAGATGACATGCTGGTCCCCTCTATCTGTCTGTTTGTCTTCTCTCAGTTTATCTGCTTTTTTTCATTCAGTTATATGGTCTGACTCTTCGTATGTTGGTTATTGTTCGTTTACGAGACTGTATCTTTGTCTGTTGATGGTTATCAGTCTGTCTGTATTGCTGTGACGCTGGCAGTATATTTGTATTTGTGTCTGTCAGTTTGTTAGGAACACACAAATATAACTCTTTATGTAGAAAATCTGATAGATCAGGCGTTAGATGTATTATGAAAGTAAAAGATGTTAAGCGATATTCAGCACACTAATGGGTTACGAGTATGTGTCCAGATTTCACTACAATTTCCACTTCACTGAGCCACAGAAAAATCCTTGATATTTACTTTCTTTTGCGTTCGTATAGGATAATATGAGAGAAACATTGTATTTTTACTCTGTCTTCTCGGCTAACATAACAAGTAAGAACGCTGAGCAACAGTATATTGGAGACCTTTATGACTGTACTTAAACTATTTACACTCCAGGGTTGTTGTGGGTGTAGGGGTGTGGCAGTGGGATGTAAATCTAGTGGACTTGAATCTGGATGATCGAGTCTGGTAGGGCTTTGCTGGTGAACAGGGGTTTACATACAAGAGACTAGTTAAGGGAACACCATGGGGAGGGGAAGGAGACGAGAGCAATGATCATAGAAAGGAATGTGGAAGAAGTAGACATTTTTTGTGAATAAAGGTGCCGTCACACTGGGACAAAAGTGGCTAACATGCTAGCCAGTTTTGCGACCCGCTAGCCAAACTGACTAATGGTGAGCGAGATTTCACCTGCGAGGCGAAATGGATAACAATTCTCTCTCACAGCTTGTTAGTGGGATTAGAGCTCCAATGAGCCTATATTAATTTTGTAATTGGTGAGAAAATATTCTGTTATTCACAGAAGGAAACTTTAACTAAAATTGTTAAGTAAATACAATTTAATTCTTGTGGTTTTTGTTCACTTTTATTTACTTATTGTAACATGAAATAAATATTCGGACACTCAGGTAACCAGCCGCGGAGGCTGTCTGTTTTGTCTCCAAACAACAAGTAAAAATCAGATTTCGATATGGATCCTGCGGCAAAGAAAATTCTAGAAGACTGCTTTGTGGCTCTGAAGTTGCTAAAGTACGTGAGGCGGTTACAGAAATTAAGGAAAAGGGAGTGGGTACTCTGTGGAGGTTTGTTTACAAATGACCACGAGGCGCCATGGCAGATAACAGTGTTGGCCGTTTCGGCTCGCAAAAACACACGAGTGTGACGGACACTCGACTCTGCTAGCCATTTTCACTCGCAAAACTGGCTTGCATGTTAGCCACTTTTGGTCAGCGTGACGCCGCCTTAACATGCTAACCAGTTTTGCAACCCGCTAGCCAGACTGACTCACAGTGAGTGAGATTTCGCTTGCGAGGCGAAATGGATAACAATTCTCGCTCACAGCTTGTTGGTGGGATTAGAACTCAAATGATCCTGTATTAATTTTGTAATTGGTGAGAAAATATTCTGTTATTCACTGAGGGAAACTTTAACTAAAATTGTTACGTAAATACAATTTAATTCATGTGGTTTTTATTCACATTTATTTTTTCTTGTAACATGAAATAAATATTCGGACACTCGGGTGACAGTCCATGGAGGCTGTCTGTTTTGTCTCCAAACAACAAATAGAAATCAGATTTCGATATCGATCCTGCGGCAAGAAAAACTCTAGTAGACTGCTTTGTGGCTCTGGAGTTGCTAAAGTACGTTAGGAGGTTGTAGAAACTAAGGAAAAGTGAGTGGGTACTCCGTGGTGGTTTGTTTACAAATGACCACGAGGCGCCAAGGCAGACGACACTGTTAGCCGTTTCGGCTCGCAGAAACACACGAGTGTGACGGACACTCGACTCTGCTAGCCGTTTTGGCTCGCAAAACTGGCTCGCATGTTAGTCACTTTTGGTCTAGTGTGACGCCACCTTAAGCAGAAATGAGGAACAATATTATGGGAAGGAATGAGCAGGAGAGGGATGTGTATACCAGCTGTAGGTAAAGAAACAAATTGTGGATGGACAAAATTGAAGAACACACTGAAAACTAGGGAGGTGGAATAGTGGGGAGGAGGACATGTTGTTGAAGAAAGGAAACGGTATGCCAGTCAAATTTAATTTGTGGGCAAGTAGGACTATGGAACATATAATGAAAAAGAACGATGAAGAGAGAACAGAAACTACATATATATGCCAGCCAAATGACCGAGGTGGTCAACAATCGTTTCGTTTTCGTTTCGTTTCGTTTTTAAAGGCTCCAACATGCTTGCATGTGTCGGCCTTGGTCACCTAATGGCGGCTCTCCACGCTGCACGATCCATTGCAGCCTCCCTGTTCAGTCCCTTAACCCTAAGGTCACACTTAATGACCTCGTCCCATGTCTTTCTCGGTCTACCCCTCATAACCCCACCCCCAGTATTAACACTTCTCACCTTCCTCACCCAATTATCATCCCCCATCCTCTCCACATGTCCAAACCACCTCAATCTACCTCTCCTCATCACAACACCAATACACTCCTGTCCCATCCTACCTCTCAACTCTTCCATTGTAAACCCAGCCCCTCCGGGACTTGGACGCAGGGACGAACTGCACATCCACCTAATCATTGTCATTTCTGTACGTCTGAGCCGGCGAATATCTTCCTCCTTCACTGCCCAGGTCTCACTGCCATACAGCATTATATATATATATATATATATATATATATATATATATATATATATATATATATATATATATATATATATATATATATATATATATATTGAGAGAGAGAGAGAGAGAGAGAGAGAGAGAGAGAGAGATTACTGCAAATATTTAAAGAATACAGATAGTAGAAGGAGGAACTGAGAGATGGAAAGGAAAAAGCTAAACGCACAAGAATTAAAACAGAACAAGGGGAGACAGCGGAAGCTTGACCGTAATTTTATTTTCTTGCTGCTTTACTACTCCTCGATCTTCACAATATCCAGGTAATAAAGCAAAACTGAAGGTTATATTGTGGATGAAAATAGCTCAGCAAGTGAAAAAGGGTCAGCAAATAACTGGGTCATCATGAGTGATTGAAAGGAACAGAGATAACATGATATTTACGGGAGACAATTGACTTACAGAAAGATAAAGGAAAATTAAGGAATCCCCCATCTCTCTCTCTCTCTCTCTCTCTCTCTCTCTCTCTCTCTAACACACACACACACACACACACACACACACACACACACACACACACACACACACACACACACACACACATTAAAGATCCCTGACACATTGTATTGGACAGGTAATGTGGTCACATCTGTGGCTGTGAGGGAAGGAAGTCGCTCTGGGATCATGGCGGGGGAAAAATCAGGTAATTTGGATGAGGTGATGAGATCCAGGGAGAAGAGACAGAGAGGCGAGGCTCACACGATGACTGAGAAAGGTGATATTACCGTAAGATGAAAGATGTACACGTTCATGGAAAAGAATCGGTGTGATATACGAATTCATTATGCACATTACAGAAAAAATTTATGAAGAAAGAGTGTTTCAGGTTGCCATTTACGTTTCGGTAATGGTTTAAGTGGGAGGCTGAAACAGCGGAAGTTACAATTTGGAATAGGAAGTCACACCACTGCCTTAGCCAACTTATATTCAACTCAAGAAATCTAGTAAACCAATAACGTAAAAGAAGATTAAAAGAAGAAATATCAAAGTAAAACTGAAAACAAATAAATAAACTAGAAAGTTGTGGACAAGGATGAAAGCTTAAGGACTAACTGAAAAAGTGACAAAATTTAACATGAAATAAAACTGAGAGCGAAAAAATACGCAAAAGACACATCGAAAACATACAAGGTAAAAGAAAGGGGCACGAAATAAGTAAGGGAAGAATAAGGAAAGAGAGAATGTAAATTAAAATGGGAACACGAAAGGATAGGAATAACATTTGCTATGAAGTAAAGCAGTGGCGTACCTGAGGGGGGGGGCCGGGGGGGGGCTGCTTGAAACTGCCCCCCGGGGCCCCCAATTGAGGGGGGCCCCCAAAGGCCTTAAAAATTTATAAGCTTTTTTATTAATATTTAAAAATTATACTTTTATCATCCCGACAATCCCGGCTGAGATATTAGATAAGTTTTAAGAATGAGATATCTGTCAACTTGCAAGGCCCCCCTCTAAGATATTGGAGGGGGGCCCCACAAAGAACCTAGCCCCCCGGGCCCCCAAATCTCTAAGTACGCCGCTGAAGTAAAGAAAGAATAACGAAAGAGAAAAATAAAAATAAATCAGAAACATGGTGTGAGAGAGGCTTGTACATTCTTTGAAGTGTTTGTGGCAAAACTGAGTTTCCTGTCCTTCACTGTGATGAGAAAAGCACACACAATACTTAATTTTGGTACACCCCTTTCCAGTGGTGTTTAATATTTGCTCACTTTGGGTGTATGTTTCCTTCTTTACCTATTACATTATAGTCTGTGACGCGTGTCTGGCATAACTGAGTTTCCTGTCCTTCACTGTGATGAGAAAAGCACACACACTACTTAATTTTGGTACATCCCTTTCCAGTTGTGTTTAATTTTTGCTCACTTTGGGTGTATATTTGTTTCGTTACCTATTACATAATAGTCTGCGACGCGTGTCTGGCATAACTGAGTTTCCTGTCCTACACTGGGATGAGATAAGCACACCAAAGAGTACATTCTGGTATAACCCTTAATGCCTACTACAACATACTCTCTGACCTATTTCTTGTGTGCCGGTAACTAAGTTTCCTGTCCTTTACTGCGATGGGATAAGTACACAAAATATTAAATTCCGGCACAGCCCTTTCCAGATATGTAAAAGATAAATTCAGTTTGCTTATGGATTTGCCCGCTTTCCTACTTGCATTTTAAGGAGGAATGGTATACTGTATATACTGACCGCTAGGCTGATATTCACTTTCAGATAACTATACCGTACACTTTGCTCTCTTCCTTACCTACTTTTCCTTTCCATCTTCCTTTCCTTATACTCGTACATATCCGCTGCCTCTACCCCTCCCCCCTCCCCTCTGCTTGTAGGAACCAAAACTTTAGTGAGGTATACCTCGTCTACTTCGTTATTAATTGGTCCCAATTAGTTACCACGTTAAAAAGATTTACTTTTCTCTCCTTCCCTCTCCTCTCTCTCTGTCTCTCTCTCTCTCTCTTTCCATGTTATCGTCAATCTCTGTCGCTCGTAATGATCAATTAAAATTCCATGAATACGTCTGACTTTAATTCTCTTCCTTCTTTCTCAGTCCTTCCTCTCTTATTGTCTCTCTTACTCCTGTCATTAGCGTTTTCTTACTGATTTACTCATTGCCTTACTCTGTACCTCCCTCTCCCCTTTACTCCCCCTCCTTTATCACATCTTTTTATTCTTCTAGACAGTGTTCCTGCTTTAGTTCTACTCCCCGTCTATCTCGTACTCTTTACTTGTGATTTTTACATTCTCTGACTTCTAGGTTTCATTCATTTTTCTTCAGAGTATCAGTCTCTCTCTCTCTCTCTCAGTAGCTTTAGGCGTCCATTCTACGCCAATACAACGGTTCTTATCTTTCTTTCGGTAACCCCTACCCCGCCCCCCCCCCACACACACACTTTAAACAAGCACCGCCACACATTCAGGTTTCAGTGCACACGAACACCTTCAACCATTCCGGCCTTCACTCCTCTCCCTACAATTCACAAGCCTCCCTCACACCAACACCTGACAATCGTTTCAAAGGATACTGTTACCCCAAAATCTCATAATTATTGCTTACGGGTTTTCTAAGACGTTGCAGACACCCATACACACACCCACACCTACACACTCACACCTGACAATAGATTCCTCGGATATCGTTATCCAGATTTGTCAGTACTGTTGTACACAGGTTTAACAAGAGCACTATGACAGCAGACCCCCACCCTCTCACTCCAAATGTTCTCGTGTTATAAGCAACACAGTCGATTCCAATTTATAAAGTCTGTTGCTGTTTACTTTATCCTGTACTTCTTTCTACCATCTCCCTTTCTAATTTCGACATTATTTTCCCTCTCCTTTTCTCACTGTCTCTATTCCTTATTTTCCTCCATTCTTTCACTGTTTCAATACCTTTCCCTCTTTCTTCCCGATACTCTCTCCCTCCAGCTTTTCAAGACGAGAAAACACAACAAAAGCTGAAAATGTTTAAAAGTAATATACGAATAAAGCAGCTCTTTTATTTCCCGCCAAACATCCAACCTTGCATTCTCCTTCTTAACGACTCTTTGGCACCCCCCTTTCCTTCCTTTCATCCCTCACCCTACCCCTCCCCAACGATCTCTAATGACGGTGTTTATCAACAACTTTTCATTTTTTTCTGTATTAGTGGAACTACCGAGCAACGAGGCTCTAATTTTGCCAAGGCTGGAATACACCACATCATTATATGTGCTACGGCTATAATAATGAAAAATAGGTATAACCCTCACTTTCACCTTCACTTTCACCCACATCTTCACTTAACCCGCTTACCTTCATCCTCATCTTCACCCACACTTTCAAGCAGCAACACCATTCATTGTGCCGCCATGGTGCAAACACTTTATTGAACGAGTGAATACGAGACAGTTGAGGTCACCTTCGTGTGTGAAGACTGGTCCCTTCTCCAGCAAAAGAAAATGATGCTGGCCTTCAGGACCAACAAAACGACCTGAACATGTACATTAGAGTTGCAAGTCCGTGTCAGGGCATGCCCCCCTCCCCCTAGTAATATTCATTCACCACCACCACCACACACCACACCACACCACACCAGCAGGGAAAGA
This sequence comes from Coenobita brevimanus, assembly GCF_032717465.1. Taxonomy (NCBI): domain Eukaryota; kingdom Metazoa; phylum Arthropoda; class Malacostraca; order Decapoda; family Coenobitidae; genus Coenobita; species Coenobita brevimanus. The sequence continues at coordinate 33,482 of NW_027644017.1, forward strand.
ACGCCACAGTCAAAACAATCACCACCACCCCTGCTCATCCACACATCCACACACACAGGGACACACATTTCCTCCCTTGGCTGTTAAAAAATAAAGGAGAGACCACGCCATCTTGTTCTTCCTGTCTGGCTAACTTTTCAGGTTGCGGACGCGTCCAAGAGCCAAAAAAATGTCAAAAGTTTGTCTGTTTTTCATTTCCATCTTTCTTTATCATTGTTTCCTTCAGACGAGACAGTTACACTTTAAAATGAGAGAGAGAGAGAGAGAGAGAGAGAGAGAGAGAGAGAGAGAGAGAGAGAGAGAGAGAGAGAAAATCTTAGCTTTATATTACAAATTCGGGAATAAATATGAACTATGACGAATTAACTACCAAAGATGTTACTCGTACACATTGCCAACATCCCATATTGGATACATACTTTACTCCAACATCCCGCCCCTCCACACACGCACAATAAAAAAATAAAAAAAAACAGCCAATACAAAAAATGGCTTAAATCCTATGTTGTTAGTTGTTTAAGTCTCCGACCCTCTTGTAGAGTTTTACTGGCCCATTAGTACACTGCCCCCCCCCAAAAAAAAAGAAAAGGGTCATTGTGGTTACAGTCTAAAAACAACCCGCATATTGTGTTCTCCAGTTCCTTTAGTAATCACACACACACACACACACACACACACACACACACACACACACACACACACACACACACACACACACACACGGAGAGAGAGAGAGAGAGAGAGAGAGAGAGAGAGAGAGTGAGTGGAGGGGGAATTAGTATTCAAAAATGAAATAAAAGTCTTACATCCCAGACTTAAAACTCCATCAAATATAACACTACACCCACAAAATCCATCATTACAAATCCCTATTCCCTGCATCACAGTCTGTCATCACCATTGCAATCCATTACCATGTCATTAGTATTAGTATTATTAGTATTTATATTAAATGTTATAAATGGTCTAGCCGTGAAAAGGGAATGAGTAGTGAGAGCTGCCTTCCAAGTGTTCTCTTCCTCTCTCTCTCTCTGAGATTTCATCCTCCTTTAGCCTAAACAGGGTTATTTAATCTCTTGCTCTCGTCATTCACATTACTCTGCCTTCCATCTTCTTCCAAACTCATCATTATCATCATCATCATCGTCATTTCCATTACTTGTTTCTTCTTTCTCACTCCTAATATTTTACTCTCCTTCTCTCCAATAGTTTCTTTCTCTCCTTCCCAGTGGTTCCCTCTTTCTCTCCATTTCTCCCCCACCTCCCTTCACAGCCCCCTCCCCACCCTCCAACCACCACCACCACCACCACAACCACATGCCACTATCCATCATTTTTTCCTTTGTAGCACTGACGCTACAACCTGACTATTGACTTTCCCCCATCTCTCTCTCTCTCTCTCTCTCTCTCTCTCTCTCTCTCTCTCTCTCTCTCTCTAAACTGTACATATATGCTGAATGGTAACCATATAACCAAATTATGGCGCCTGGCGGTTTAGTGGGTAAATATGGCGCTCCAGTCGGACTGAGCCGTGAAGGTATATATCCAAGGGGTGGTTGGTAGAGGTGGGCTATACCAGCAATTTCATATCGATACGATACCGATTACTTTTTTGACTAGTATCGGCGGTATCGATTACCGATACCGATACCTCGACCTTTGCTTAATGCTATTATACATACATATATATATATATATATATATATATATATATATATATATATATATATATATATATATATATATATATATATATATATATATATCCTAGGGGTGCCAGCAGTGTGTGACAGTGGTCTCCGACCAAGGTCAGTATTGTGACTTTTATACAGTACGGTCACACGACCAGTGATGTGGCACGACAGGAGACAAAGACACCGGGATGCCAGACGGAAAAATATTATCCCTGCTTTTCAGAGGACCGTAATAAATAATTATTTCTCCGCGTATTGAAATAATTAAATTTCTCCTTAAAAACTACAGAATTGGAACATTATTCTTTAGTAATCGAAGTATCGCTACCTAGGCACCAGTACCGATACTTAAGCTTAAACAACTGGTATCGAAAGTATCGATATTTTGGTATCGATACGCCCACCCTTAGTGGTTGGGGTTTAATGCTCACTTAATGCCACTCAGGGATGAGTGAGCCTGGTCACACTCATCTTAAATGTCAGGACCAACTTGCCTAGCCCCGGGTTCCTACGCTTCTCATGGGGCAACGTAGGATTGGATGATGGATGGATGGATATTTATAAAGTGAAATAACTGCTAGAAATAACCGAAGATAATAAGAAACTGACTGAACGAGTAAGGCTGAAGAAGTAGGAGAGAGAAACTTATGACTGATTAGTGCTTTTATGGGAATGTACAAGATAGTTAGATTTAGTTTATGACAATAACTGCAGAGGAATGAGTAACAGGAAATAAGGAGAGACACTGTACGAAACATAAGGGCCAAAGAACAGATAATGAAGAAAAGATAGAAAGGATGAAAAAAAAATGGAAAGACTAGAAAATGGAAGGAAGAAGTGAGGAGAGAGGACAGAGAAGAATAAAAAAAAAAAAAAGAGGTAGAGAAGCTCAGAGAAGAACTAGATTAAATAATGGGGAGAGAGAAGAGATGAAGGGAATTTTGAGTAAAATGAGAGATGGCATGGAGGAAAAAATAGAAAGTGGTAAAGCATTGGCTAAGAAAGAATGGGACGAAAGGGAAGAAGCAAGACTGGTGGAGAGAACGTGAGGGAGAAAAATGGAGAGAGAGAAATATTTATTTAATGGAAGAAGAAGAAAGTGGGAAAGAAAGTCACGTGTATAGATAATGAGTTAAGAAGGTGAAGCGAAAAGGAGGGAGGAAAAGGGAGGTTGAAAATGCATGGAAAAAAGTTTTGGTAAAAGGAGAGGTGAAGCTGGTAAAGAAGGTTGGGTAATGGACAGTAAGGGGATGGAGCGAAGGCTTTTGATATACGTAGCTGATGTTTTTATTTCAAAGGTAACAACCATTTTAAAGACCTATGGCTGGACGTGGGAGCTGTCAGTCTATTGGTTTATTGGCCTGTCTATCTATATCTAGCAGGCAAGTATGTATCCATTTATCTGTGTCTGTCACTACCTGTCCAGTACTGAATAGTTATCTAATGAGGGGAAGAACAGTAGCACTACTGAACTGAATTACCGGGTAAGTGATATAAATTACTGTGAAGGCAAAATAATTGATCAAACTGGTGAAGCAAACTTTGCCTGTGTGAACTCGTTATTGTGAGGCTGAAATTAATTACTTTGTACTTGAGGCAGAAATAAACGATGAAAAAACGTGTTAGTGTTAAACACACAATTATGATTAAAAAAGACGAAAAAAAAAAAGTGACAAACTAATATAGCTAATTACTTGGCAGGTGATATAAGAAGGGCATTTAGTGCTTCACAGAAGTATTATGTGAATGGATGAAGGAACTTACCCAAATTAATAAGGCAAACATATCTTTGAATATCTGCACCAAATTACACGGGTAGCTGACTATATGGCTGGGTTGGTAATTTGCTGTTAAAGTTTAGCTGTATCTAGCAGGCTGGATGATTATGAAATATGGCAACGAGCGAACGTAGATTCTCTCTCTCTCTCTCTGTCTCTCTGTCTCTCTCTCTCATGGCAGAGTGACTGCCCTCTCTCATTTTATTGTCACTCCCTCCAACTTTTGTGTCTCAGGCTGTTTGCCTTTCTCTGTGGATACAGGCATTTTTACCGTCTTCCTGTCTGTTCATCGTCGCCTGACTCCCATTCTCTGTTTTGCATACAGAGATATACACATACACATACCGCAGTCATATAAACAGTTAATTTGTTTGTTGTTTATTGACAAAATAAGGATTACATAGCATAAACGTTACGTTGAATAGACTACGCATACCCACACCGAAGTCATACACGAACATACACATCCACATACTGAAGCCACATACGGACATACAAGTAAACACACAATTACGAAGAGATCTAAAACATAAGTGGGAAATGTTGGAGAATTACGAAGAAAAATAGAAAATAAGAGAGAACGAGGACAGGTTGGAAAAAGAAGAGACAATGAAACTGGAAGTGGAAGAAAATGAGAAAGAATGTGGGACAAGTATCATTATAAAAGTGTAAGTATGATAAAGGCCATAGATGACAGAAAACATGGATCTGACTCGGGTCAGTGAAGCCGACCTGCATCTGCAGTAACGGACCCAAACCACTGAATTAGACACCGTCAGCTTGCTTCATCGTGACCTTCATTGATTAATATCGGTTACGACCCGAGATATCTAAGTGTCAAATTAAAGGACCGTTTTCCGGCTTTGGGTCCGGAACTGCAAAGCGGCCATTTTCGTGTCAAATCCATGTTTTCTGTCATCTATGCAAAGGACAATAATAGGGGAAGAAAAATGAAGGTGAATGTCAGAGAAATGGTAGTGTGGGTAAGGTACCAAAAGAAGGAAAAAGTAGAGCGAACGTGGAAAGAGACAGGAAGGTGTGTGTTGAAGAGAGAGAGAGAGAGAGAGAGAGAGAGAGAGACAGACAGACAGACAGACAGAATAACTCCTTGGCTGGAGTAATTGGGACAGCAGACCTGGTAAGGATATAAGTAATGGTGTTCGCTGGAGCTATAAGTCATGATTTACGTCCAGTGAGAGAAACGAAAAAATACTTTCACGCCACCTCACTGCCTCATAACTGGATCTAGCTAGGATGAAACATGAACGGCTGTTGAATTCTGCTTATATTATGAATGAAGTTAAATTACTCCTCTCTCTCTCTCTGATGCACATATGAATGATATACTCGGAGGTATGCAGTTATACAAGATTTTGAATGTCTTAGTGATATGATAAAACTAATGTTATTGCAGAAACATTGTATATTACCTTCCAATTATTGATGTTGCAAGCAGGGATTTTATCAATGGTCATGTTACCACAGACCTTGTCCCGATGTCAGATCTGAGCTTATTTTTGCAATAGGCTCGCACTAACTTTAATCGCAATTCTATTTTTTCTGAATTACACGTCCCCGCGCCAGAGGGACTCTGGGACGGGTACTGTTTTCACTCGGGTTGTCTGTCTGTTTGTTTGTTTGCCTGTCTGTCTGTTAACAAACGTACGCGAAAACTCTTGGTGCGATTTTGGCCAAAAATTACAGGGATGATGGGCTATGACCTGATCACCTGATTAAATTTTGGGCCAAGACCCAGGCTGTAGGCCCGTATAATGTAATTTTTTTTTTCTAAAACTCCTTTTAAATTAGTCATATCAACATGAAACCAAAACCTAATGGTGCATCTTTCAAATCTGCATCCTGTACCATGCCTCATTACATCAGGGGGGTCACCCCCAGTTAACGGTAAGGGGATCAGTGTCAGGTGGGTCGGGCCTACAATTTCAAATGAAATAGAATTGTCAGTTTTCATCTGATTTGCTCCAAATTTGATATGTGACACCTTTGACTAGATATCCTGCAGTGTTTTTATTTATTTTACAGTATGTGCCCGACTCTGGGCATTGGTTTCACAGCCTGCTATCAAGGCCCGGCAGTCCTTCTACATGCCATATACCTCCACATGTCACCACTTCGGCGCTAACACCCACCGTCCACACTGAATACATGCTAGGGCTGTCTCATACAGGACTGGTGTATTGGTATTAGTGGGGGTATTTTTACGACATATCGGCGGGGCTTCCGGTAGATCAGTAAAGCCTGATTTAATGAAATTAAAATCCTTATACTGTTCCCTGGGTCTGTTAGGACTGCAGGCCACTTCTCTACCGATTACGTGAGCACTAAAATGACTGTCGGGGACGGGTTTGCTGTGCCTGGCACCGTTTTTTTTTTTTTTTTTTTTTTACAAGTCTAGAATATTAATATCCAGTACTAGTAGTTACTCTTCTTTCCAACTCTCATACCTCTGTTCGGTCTGCGGCCATCTTGATCTCTTCAAACTAAGATAGGCGGGTATCGGTAATGAAATATATGGGTACTGATGATAAGATATACAGGTATTGGTAATAAGATATACAGGCACAGGTAATTAGATATACAGGTACCATTAATAAGAAATACAGGTACAGGCAATAAATATACAGGTACCGGCAATAAATATACAGGTACCGGTAATATGATATACAGGTAGTTGTAACTACAGTAATGGGATGAACTCAAATTCAGCGACATTAAATCTGAGCAAACAAAATTATACCTAACCTAATCTCAGCTTTCCTAACAAACTTAGAAAAATACAATGTAATGCAGCCACAATAAACCAAACTTGATCCATAGACGACTGTTTAGGTGTACAAAAAAACAAATTCCGTTCTACTTCATAATTCTAACCAACTAAGCCTTCTACTCACGCTGTTAATCATTTCTCTCATTTGGATTCCTCCTGTCACAACATCCTGTCACTCCAGTAAGTCCTGTGGACCCTCCCAAGAAGCGGCGGTTGTGGCATTTTGGAGCTGCTGATTAAGAATTTCATTGATTTTTGGTGGAATGATTATATATGGCTTCCATGGCCGAGAGCGATCTGAGTGTGCCCCGCGCACTACGGAGGTTATTCTCTCAGGCTTGAATTCCTTTCTTTTATCCTGTGACTAATGAAAAAAAAAAATGGTTTAATCACGCTTGTTCTAATGCTGTCCACAAAAAGGAGTAAGCCTACAACAGGTACCAGAGCCAACCCACCTCTGAATCTCATCTCTTTTATGTTTCTGCCTGGAACTGTGCTAGGTCAGTTCATCGCCCTGCTGATAATAATTACATTCGTACTAAATGCTCTGAACTCTCCAACTCAAATTCTTCCCGCTCCTTCTGGCACATTGCCCAAAAAAAAAAATTCTAACAACTTTACCTGATCATCCTTCCTTCCTCCTTTCCATTCCAGTGGTTCTGTAACTGTTTCTTTTACAGAACTGATAATGCAGAACTCTTCACTCAGACTTTCTCCTCCAATTCCACCTCAGACGATTCCATTGCTGTTCCTTCCCCCCTCTGACTTCCTCATGGCTATGTATTTTGTGCCATCACTGGCCTCAGTACTAACAAGGCATATGAGTCTGATGGGGTCCCTCCTGCTTTCCACAAGAACTGTGCTTCTATGTTTACACCCTGCCTAGGTAAACTCTTTTGCCTTTGTCTCTCAACTTGTAACTTTCCTTCTTTCTGGAAGTTTGCTCTCATTCAGCCAGTCCAAAGTGGGATGAGCATTCCCAGCCCTCTAACTATAGCACAATTGCTTTAACGTCCTGTATTTCAGAAGTTTTGAATCAATTCTTAACAAAATATTCTTAAAACACCTTTCCTATCACAACACTCTGTTCTATCGACAGTATCAATTTTGCCACGGACGTTCTACTGGCAATGGTCTCACCTACCTTTCAGACTCCTGGTCATCCTCCGTTTGGGACTTTGGAGAAAGCTTTGCCATTGCATTTGACATTTCAAAGGT
>NW_027644018.1:0-4995 GCF_032717465.1 Coenobita brevimanus
GCCCAGTCACGCTGAGGGGCCGGCTCGGGTGAGCGGCCGAGAAGGCGTTTTAGGAGGGCAGTGACGGGCAGGTGAGGCAGGCACTGGATCATCTTCAGTGTGACGATTGCCGCTCGTAACATAATGCGATGGGCCAGAGACGGCACCCCACCCTCCATACGCAGATTAACAATCCGGGTCCAGCGTGGAGCACCCAGCATAATGCGGAGTGCATCGTTCTGGATGACCTCCAGAGATCGAGACACTGGTGGAGTGAGGCCAGTCAGACAGATGGCACTGTAGTCCACCAGAGATCGGATGGCGTGAATATAAAAAGTCCGGAGGACAGAAAATGATGCCCCCAAACTCCGCCTGGAGAGGTATCTGAGAGCAGCCATTCGGGTGGAAGCACGTTCCCTCAGATACCGTACATGGCAAGCAAAGGTGAGACCCCCATCTAGCCAGACCCCCAGATACTGGTGGACGGTGACCAGGGAGAGCTGATGACCTCCAAGCAGCAGTGGAAAGTCGGGGGGGCGGAGGCCAAAAGGCAGACACTTCGTCTTGGCGAAGTTGATCTTAAGGCCTAGCTCGGTGCACTTGGCGTGCAACTGAGAAAGGGCCAAGTCCGCCTGTGCGAAACAGTCTCTCCGTGTAAAGACGAGGGCCAGATCGTCAGCATAGCAAAGAAGAGTTATGCCAGGCCCATATTCCACAAAAAGGAGCTCCTCCATCAGGACATTAAATAAGATAGGGCTCAAAACGCTTCCCTGGGGGGTGCCATTAGGATGCGGGTGAAAAGGGGAGAGGTGCCCCTGAAAGCGGACCCCCGCAGTGCGGTCACTAAAAAAGTCCCGGACCCAGGATATGAGCCTGCCCCCTACTCCCCTGGCCACAAGAGCTGCCAAGATAACAGTGGGGTTCGCCAGTTCAAAGGCCTTCTCGAGGTCGAGGAAGATGGCCATCCCCCGTCCGCCCCTCAGCTCCCCAAGGAATGATGCAAGGCAGTGGGTGGCACTCCTGCCTGGATGATAGGCATAAATCCTTGGGTGCAGCGGTCCCAGCCGCCAAGCAAGACGAGCCCGCACAACCCTCTCAGCTGTCTTAGCAATGCAACTGAGCAGGGAGATGGGGCGCATGGCAGTGGGATCGCGAGGTTTTGGAATCGGGTGGATGACCGCCATCTTCCACGACCTCGGTAGACGCCCCTCAGACCACGAGAGGTTGAGCAAATCAAGCAGACGCTCTCTCCCGCAATCTCCAGCATGAGTTAAAATGGAGTACGTGACCCCGTCGAGCCCCGGCGCAGTATCCTCCCGGCGCCTCAGCGCTTTTTGAAGCTCTCCGCTGGTGATTGGACAGTCAGCGGGGTCAGGTGTATCACACGCTGTCTGAATGGCCGCAATGTGAGAGGCGGACAGCTGCTTTTGTAAGGCTCGGACAGACTGCGGGAGATTGGAAGAGGCTGAGCGGTCAGCGAAATGCTGGGCAAGACGGCCGGCCTCAGCGGCAGGGTCAGGGTGGGAGGGCGGACGAGGAGGACGTGGATCGGAGATGGACCTGATTCTCCCCCACATCTCACGGAGTGTGGAGTGAGAATCTAGGGTGCGACACCATCTGATCCACGCCTCCTCTTTAAGGCGACGCTTTTCAGCGACCACATGCCGAGTCACAGCAACCAGGTACCGGCGGTGCGGAGATGTTCGGCGCCGCCGGTACTGCCTGCGTGCTGCATTCAGCCTCTGGTTCAATTCCCTGACCCTGTCGCAGTAAAACCAGCCGTCCCGGTAGCATCTCGCCGAGCGCCGCTGCAATGGAATGGCAAGAGAGGCAGCGTGCGAAAAGATATTTCCTGCTTGATCTGCCCGGCTCTCGAGGTCTGAGGCGGGAGAGGATGTTGCAAAGGCCTCCGTGAGAGCACGGTCAAAGGCCGCCCAATCCGCCTTGCGTAGATCCCATCGTGGTGTGGGAGGCGGGGGAGGGGGGAGGGGGGCGAGAGGCAAGCCAACAAGAGTAGCGAAGTGGTCACTCGCAAGGTGTGGGTGGAGTGACCATGACGCCAGGCCTGACAGTGGGGTTGAGACAAAGGAGAGGTCGAGGCGACCTCCCCCAATATGGGTGGGCTCTGTCATGTTGTTTAGGAGGGAGACACCACCCATCTCCTCCAGAAGTAAAGAAATGTGCCGTCCTGCTTCACTGGACTGAAGAGGCGATGATAGAAGGGCGTGGTGGGCATTGAAGTCGCCCCCAATGTACACGGCCCCCCTGGCAGCTTGGGAGAAAAGTTCCCCCAACTCCAGGGTGCTCCTCTGGCTTCGGTATACATTGTATACCGTCAGGGGCGACGTCGCCAGATGGAGAACCACGCCCTGAACCTCCACATCAGGTCCACAGAAAGGAGGGGGCTCACAATCCGTGCACACGATGTGGTCCTGGACCAGAACGGCACATCCCCGTGTAACGCCACGAATATACGGGAGGAGATGGGTGGTGTATCCCGAGAGATGGAAAGTGGAATTGCCTGGGAGCAGGGTCTCCTGCAGGAGAATGACATGAGGGCGGTCCTTTGCGGCCGCTTCCTGCAAAAGGGGGAGCTTGCTCCGTGCTCCCAAGCAATTCCACTGGAGGAGCCTGAGAGAGCAGTCTACTGGCCGTCCGGCGACAGTTGCAGACGGTCGTTCTCCTGCAGCAGTGGTGGGGCCCTGTCCATCACTTTGGACCCAGATGGTGTTAGGGTTTGCCCCAAACGATGGCGATGACGAGGCAGCTGTGCGGCAGAAGGCAGAGCATTGGGAGGTCGTGGCTTGACTCTCTTGGACGGGCGAGCTGACCTGTGCGATGTGGGACGGGGTCGCCCTGCCGAACGAGCTGGGCGGCGAGGGGACAGAGGAGCACCCAGGCTTGCCATCTTCCTCTCGATCGCCTGGTCCACAAGGCGATTGGCAGCTTCGGCAAGGGGCTCTGTTGGGAGAGGGATGTCGAGGGTTAAAGCAACTGTCTTGGCTAGGGTCATCGCTAGCTCTGTGGCAAAGGTCCTGAGCTCCTCCGTTGTGAAGAAGATCACTGGAGGAGCAGGAGCGGGGGGTGGACTGGGTGTGGAGCCAGGCACTGGTGGCGGAATTGTCAGGGGCTGGCTGGTCTCTACAGTTGGAAGTGGTAGCGAGACAGGCGACTGGTGGCGGTGGACCTCTGCTGTGGTCTGGACCACAGTGAGAGCTTAGGGCAATGGAGGGAACTCTTGGTCGCTGAGAGGTGGTGGGCACTGAATGAGAGGGCGGCGCTGTTGACCCCAGATGAAAGTGCCGGGGGGAGCTGGAGTGGCGCTGGTGGCCTGGTGCTCCTGCACAAAAGCAACCTGCCTCTCCCGACCCTGGTTCACTCTTTGAACCCTCGCGGGGCAACTGGGGTGCCAGGCATGGTGTCGTCCTGAGCAGTTGGGACATTTGGCCGCAATTGGTTGGTTTGCCTTGAACCGCTGCAGGCACTCGTCCGTGTCGTGGGCGGCACTGCACATGCCGCAGATGACGGGGCGGTTGCAGTTGGCACGGTGGTGCCCGTAGCGCTGGCAGCGGTAGCAACAGAGTGGCTCCGGGGTGAAGGGGCGAAGGTGATACGTTCCCCAGTTCCCCAGGTCGATTGCAGGGATCAGAGGACCCCGCAGGGTGACAATGACCTGTCGAGTCTCCTCCCTGGTCCGCGCTTTCTGGCATCGGGTTGCCTCCTCGACCTGAGAGTGGTGAAGCAGTATTTCCATGGGCATTCGCAAGGGATAACCCATGACAACTGCCTTTGTAGACTGTTGGCCGGGCGTCAGCTCGACTAGCTTCACAGGGCAGGCCTCGTCCTGCAGAGCTGTTCTCAAGAGGTCGTAGGCTCCCTCGTCCTTCGGCACCAACACCGAGCTTCCATCCCGACCTATCAGGTTGGAGCAGCGTAGCCCTGGCAGGTGATGCTCTAGTGCAGCCACGGCGTCGTAACTCGTTGCATGCCCGTCCTGTACCGGCACACGGAAAGCTGGGAATGCAGAGCGGGGAGGCGGACGCACAGCTACTGACACGGAGGGACGAGCAGCAGAGGGACCCCTGAGGGGAGGCCCAGTGCGTACTGCCGGAGAAGGGCCGTTTCCCTGGCGAGCACGCCTCGATCCCTTGCGTACCACAGGGGTGAAACCCTCATCATCGTGCAGAGCATGATCAGCAAAGGGGGAAATCTGAGTCATAGCAGGAGCCTCCGATGGGACCTCCAGCCGCTTGAGAATACGAGAACTAGCCGGGCTAGGCTCGTGAGAGGGTGCGCAGGTGGGAGCGCAAGGCTGCGGATCGAGGGCTCGGTTCACGGGAGTGCCTTGCCGTGGATTAGGGCTGGCATCTGCACGTAGGGAAGCTGAAGCGTCCTTGGTAGAAGAGAGAGATGGTGGAGCAGGTGTAACCTCCTCCATAGCCTCATGTCGGCGGGCTGCCTTAGCAGAGCGGGTAGAGTCACCACGCAAGCGAGGTACCACTCCCGTAGATTTAGGTGTAGAGGGGTTAGCACAAGCGACCTCGTGAGCTGACGAGTGGGAGCTCGAGTCAGAGCAGTGACGCTCCCGCTTCGTGCCTGTGGCAGGACACGGGATGGAGGGCCTCGACTGAGGAAGCGGGAGGCGGGAATGCCCCTGGGGCCTAGGGATGCTGGATCCCTTCATCCTGCTCACCGAAGCAGGCCAAAGAACTCAGTCAAAACACACACACACACACACATACACCTCACACACACAACCACTCAAAAAGCACAAACAAACAAAAAACAGCAAAAGTGGCCAGGTCCCTACAGTGACGGGCAACCTATGCTCCCCGCCCTCTAAAGGGCGATGGGAGGCCCCGCCACTGCCCCTTTCGGGTCTTCCCTAATCTAACAGAGCCGCCCTCACCGCCTCCTATAACCAAGCCCTAAAGGCCCCCCTTCATGGAAGTGCCCTAACGGCACCCCTTCAGGGTTCGGCGTCGTACTACGGTGAGGGACACTAACGGCAGGCCA
>NW_027644019.1:0-20000 GCF_032717465.1 Coenobita brevimanus
AAAAAAAAAAAAAAAAAAAAACACACCCACACACTCAGTCACAAACACACACACACACTCCCACTCACACCCAGGCAATCGGAGACTAAGTCTCAGAAAAAACCTGGAAAGCAAAAAAAAAATTCTTCCTCAGTGCCAGAGACTAAGTCTAAAACAGGCAAAAAACGAGGAAAACAGGCGAAACTCTCCACGAGTAAACGAACCAGAGTTCAGAGCTCGAGAGAAATCGGCCAGACCTCCTCACCCGACAGAGTCTGAGCTGGGAGTCCTGGGGGAGGAGGAGAAGGGGGAGGAGAATTGTCTTTGTTTTATACACTTTTGTCATTAGTATACATATTTTAATTCACTAAGAATTTTTATCGATAGTTCACTTTTATAGAGAAAAATGATGCGCCACAGATTCTTGTTCTCGCTTTAATATTAGAAATTGTTGCAAGAGTGAAGGTTGACCAAACATTTTACATTGACACAAGAATATTATTTTATTACTCTTTTGGTAGGTACTTTTAATCACTCCAATCCAAAAACGAACCGTGGATTTTTAACCTGCGCGAAAAAAAAATCGGCATTTTCAGTCCAGGAAATATATATTTGTTTTAGCAATAATTCTGGAGAGACACTTTGACCTTAATTCTTATTTTATAATTTACTTTTTTCCTGCTTCTGGATCCTGCTCTCTCCATTTATTAGTGAGTATAAGGATTCAACTGGGCAGACTTATGATAGTTATCCATATGTTTTTTATTTTTTTTTCCCCTCGCTCTCTTAACTTTACCTCACCCCATCATTACAGTATGTGGGACAATATGTCGGGATGATGATGATGATGATGATGATGATTCAGTTTCATCGGCTAGTATTCCTGAAATAATACCAAAATAAACTTTATGAGCGTATTTGGTCAGTGTATTGAGAGGGTTAAGGGATTCCCTTTCTAAAGCTCTCTTCAGTACTTCTTTTAACCCTCTTATCAACACTCATGGCACTTCACCATTGATTAACCTGTAGACTCTCTGCCTCTCACCTACATTATCATCTTTATCAACTCGCTCTCTCTCTCTCTCTCTCTCTCTCTCTCTCTCTCTCTCTTCTCTCTCTCTTATACACACACACCAGCCTACCACCCATCAATTTTTCCTTTAACTTTCACGTTATAACAAGGCTCCTCTCTCTCTCTCTCTCTCTCTCTCTTATACACACACACACACCAACTCACCACCCATCAATTTTCCTTTAACCTTCACATCACAGCAAGGTTTCTCTCTCTCTCTCTCTCTCTCTCTCTCTCTCTCTCTCTCTCTCTCTCTCTCTCTCTTATACACACACACCAGCCTACCACCCATCAATTTTTCCTTTAACTTTCACGTTATAACAAGGGTCCTCTCTCTCTCTCTCTCTCTCTCTCTCTTATACACACACACACACCAACTCACCACCCATCAATTTTCCTTTAACCTTCACATCACAGCAAGGTTTCTCTCTCTCTCTCTCTCTCTCTCTCTCTCTCTCTCTCTCTCTCTCAGCACACTTCACACACTGAGTAAGCCATCTTCTAACCACAAGTTTCTAAGAGTCATCTAGCTAGGCAGGGTCGGCTTATTACTCATTATTTTTAGACACAAACTTTTATATCTTTATCTACTTTTTTACCTGGGAATTATAAACCCTTTCAGTACGATGACGCCATGTTACTTATTCTTACTACCTCCAGACTATTTTACTGAGCTTAGGGAGTCTGTTGAGTTAGTGGAGCGGTTAGTGAGGGGTGTATTTAACATCACATTTTCGAAAAACTCTCCTTAGTAGAATACAATTGTTTGACGGTAGCAACAGTAAGGTATAGAAGATGTCAGTGTAATAAAAGACTAAGGATCTATTTTATTATATTGTATCTCTTTCTCCGCTAGGACTGACTTTTGCGGAGGGTAGATTGAGCTGCTTCATAATTTTCCCCTTGCTGCCAGGCGACATTTTCTAGCTCGTCATTATTTTTTCCTTTAACGTTTTTTTTTTTTTTAATTCCTGCTGCTTAAGGGAACCATCTCGTAATTAACGATAATTCTGATCATTGCGTGTATAAATTCTCTACTACCATCCCTCTTCCCCATTATGGCGGTGCACGCAACATAGGTCTACCTACACACATTCACCATTATTCTCTCCAACTCTCTAGTGCAAAAACTGTCCATTACTCTGTCTTTTATATATGGAACTAGTCGGCTCACGCACTGTCTACCTCAGTCGGTCTTTCCCACTGCCTGTGACCTCCAGTCATATAAACGCATTGTATCCATGTACAGTATCTCTAAACGACCGGGTCTTGATGGTTTTATTATCGCCAGCCTGTACAAAGCGGAGCTATAATGTTTTTACGTGTGTGTGTGTGTGTGTGTGTGTGTGTGTGTGTGTGTGTGTGTGTGTGTGTGTGTGTGTGTGTGTGTGTGTGTGTGTGTGTGTGTGTGTTCCCATTATATCTCACCAACGGCTTGAACTATCAACATGAAACCTTCAAGGTATCAAGATAGGGCCAAAATCTTGGAGGAGTTCTAGATTGGGCACTCGGGGTCAAGGCCAAGGTCATCAAAATTGCTCGCCTTTAGCACCATTTTATCTCATGAACGGAGTGAGCTATCAACATGAAACCTTCAGGGTATCAAGATAGGGCCAAACTCTTGAACAAGGCCAAGAGTATTCTCTGACAAGCGATTAGCATTCGGCTTTCGAATGCTCTTTCATTTTGTTCCGCTTCCTTTAGAAAAGACAAGTTTTGCGGATTCAGCCTTTGGTCTTTTTTTTTTCGTTTACATTAAAAGTGCTTGCACTGTAACATACATTACGGAATACCCCAGGGAGAGAGAGAGAGAGGGAGAGAGAGAGAGTATTTAGCTCTTATCATCAAATCACCAATTTCCCCTCGCTGTCAACGTTTGCGATACCCAGGACGAACTAGAGTGAGTGAGGTGGCTTTGACGCTGGGGTAAATACAGGAATTTTTATTACTAGGATGATAGACTGCCAGAATGGAACGGAAATGGACTGATAAAAGGCTTTACATGACTACTTCATGCCCCCCCCCCTCTCTCTCTCTCTCTCTCTCTCTCACACACACACACACACACACACACACACACACACACACACACATGCGCGTGCGCGAGGGTAGACAGACAGACAGACAGGGAAGTGTTGAAATAAGCTGGACATTTATAAGTGCTTCAGGGGATATGTTTTAATATTCGCCTATATACGATAACACAATAAAGGTCACAAGTCAGGGGCACATTTTCACGCTGTATAGTCAGACATTCTCATCTGTAGATTCGTTTTACATTGTATTTTCCATTAACATTTTTTTTTCTACTCATCATATCACAGTTTTATTCAGTTTTTGGTTGACTTTATAGGGTTGTTATTGTTGTTTTTGCTGTTGTTCTTTATGTTCTTGTTTTTGCTGCTGTTGTTCTTGTTACCTCCGCCAATGAGGGTGGAGGACGTTATGCATTCACTTGTGTCTGTTCGTCCAGACGATGTCTCCAAAAATTCCCAATAAATGTCAATGAAATTTGGTGAAAGGGTGGGCCATGGGTCAAGAAAGAAATGATTAAATTTGGGAAGCTCATCCGGATCGTATGTATTCCACACAAAATCTTCACGGATCCGGATCCGGATCCCTTTTAATGGCAATGGCACTGACGAAGGTATGCGCCCTCTGAGTACTTTCTACTTGTTGTTGTTGTTGCGACACCAGGCTCATCTTAGCGTGAACTCAGTCAACTGCAGGATGAAATAACCCTTTTCCTGCAGTCCCTTAACCTGGCAGTGGAGCCGCTCGGTTATTGCGATGCCAGCACGTGAAGTCCCCCTCCAACACCGTTATAATGTAGGGGTTTCAAACAGCCTCCAATAACCCCTTACATGGACCATTTCCGAGTACCGTACTCTTGTTGCCGCCAGACGACTTTATGCCGCTTTGAGTAGATCTTCTGTAGTTAGGCTAGTTCTACCTTGTATTGCACAAGGTAGATGCTGGAGGGGCAGGTCATCACGTGGTGACACCGATAGGACTGGCCGGCTCCACTGCTCGAGTGTACACACTCCCTCAGTTCTCTACCCCAAAAGGAGGATGGTGGACTGCAGGAGACGAGCAACTTCAGCCTGCAGTCCACCGAGTTCACGTCCAGATGAGCCTGGGGTTGCAACTACTTTGAAACGTCCATGATATATCTTGTAGGCTACAAACACTGGGGTTTTATTGGCGCAGAATCAGCCATCAATAACCTCAATACATTGCTTTTATATTGCTGCCGACAGAAGATTTTAATCAACCTAGGAGAGACGCGGACTTGGGAGAGTTAAAGGCTTTATGAGAGAGAGAGAGAGAGAGAGAGAGAGAGAGAGAGAGAGAGAGAGAGAGAGACGATATGGGATGTGGAGAGTGGAAGTAGATGTTGGCAGGCCACGTTTGTGATGAAACAGATAACTGATGAACGACCAGAATAACTTAAGTGGCAATCAGGAAATGTAATGAGCGGAAGTGGAAGGTAGAGAACAAAATGGGAAGAAGAAATGAGCCTATTCACTGAGACTAGATGGAACAGGAAGTCACAGCCTGAATGGAGGAAGCTTGCTATAGAATATTTTAGGCTGATGATGCTGTAGGTAATGGTGGTGGTGGTGGTGGTCGGTGAATAAGTTGTAGCTGCATCAGTAATAGAATGATAATAATAAGTCATGTTAAGAATGTTAGTAATAATAACTGCAGTTGCGGCGGTGTTAGTTTTAATGTGACTATCACAGGCTAGTGGTACCGTTAATAATAACAGTTGTAGCAGATGCAGGATTATTAATAAATGCTGCCGATATAAGATGCTGTACTCGGTTTGTTTTTGTCTGACGGTTGGGCCACTCCCACGACTGGATTATTGTGTCTTGGTGGGAATTAATGTCAATGGTTAATGAAAATCAAACCCCCAGTCTAACTACATCCAGCCAGTAACTGAGCTGAAAAGGACTGGGAACCTTTTTTGAAATTTGAGTAAATGGAATGTAGTATGATAACTGGGTTTCGCGGTGATACTAGCTCCTGCCAAAGATTTATAATGAAACAGCGATTGATGTTTACTCACAGTTGAAGTTTGAAAATGAGCGGCCAGACCCGACCGTTACGCTATACAGAAGCTAATAACTTTACTCCTATGTGAAGAAGAGTTGAAATTCTTTCTGCATGTGATGCATTCATTCAGTAAATATTGTTATCAACTAAAACTCACCCATAAAGACATAGGAACTCCTTGGAATCTCGGGTTTTCCATATGAGTGTTCGGCTCTAATCTGTGAACGCCTCAATTATGAAATCGAATTAAAAAAAAATTTCCGTCATGACACTGTCCTATTTTGGCATCAGCTCTAGCAATTAACTATCAGAGATTCCGCTTATAATTTTATAATTATTAACATTTTTTTTTTCTGTGTTTTGATGGTGAAATCACCAGGGGAAAACATCCCATTTCTGGCTTTAATCATCTCGTCAAGAACCAAATCTTTATCGTTTCAGTTTCGTCGACATGGCAGGCTGGCAGCGGAGGTTGTTTTAAGTTACCATTGCACGTGTGATGAATGCTACGGCGCCTCGCTTTACACCAGCACTCGCGTACCGTTAGAACCCATGATGTTCAAACAAACCCTGAGCTATATTAAGGACATTGGTTTCTTCGCTTCATAGTATGTGTTCCACAATTCTCAGTGAGCGAATCTAAATTAAATCAATAGTCGAAAATCATCCAGGGATAAACCATCCAGGGACCACGCCCTGTTTCTTTCATCCTGCGATTGCGAGCCGACAGTTTGCCGTAGTTCGTTAAAACTACTTGGCCATTGTGAATAGTCTGCGTGGTTCGTACGATGCGATGCTTCTACTATGCGGGAGTAAAGTTGAAACCAACAGGTGTGAATTTCTTTCGCAGTAAGTCGATACACCGCTGAATATTCAAACCTCATCGATGTTAATATGGACGCGACATAACCAACGTTCTTGACTCAAATTGGAGAAATGACAAATATGACAATCCTGTCTCCGTTATTCCTGCAGTGTGTGACATTGTTTACTCGAGTCAGCTTTTATACTGAGACATACGTGCATTTCGCCATTGTTGTTGTTCATCTTATAGTGAAGCTAGCACCATGAAGAAATAATATATCAGAGGGAAACTGTGATAACATGAAGCTTGCTCACTCATCGCGCACTAAGCACACTTTACTGGAAATGCTCTGATATCTTGATACAGCGCAAAACCTACGAGTCATTAGAAACAAGGAAAACCTTAAAAAAAACTTTCATATCTACACTATTGTAAAATCTTTCAAAATATTCACAAAAAACACAGACTAACGTGTCGATAGGCCCCACCTGAGACAGAGACTTAAAAAAACTCCCCTCAGAATTACTCCAAGGCATAAAGAAGGGGGGAGAGGCGGTAGAGTAATAGTTAAGCCTTAATGCAGGGTGTAATAAAGACCAATTTGGGGACTAACCTTTACACGGTTGTGAGGTATTGGTCAAGCCATTCTTATGGCAGAATATAGATAGTTGAAGAAAGAGAGAGAGAATAAAGGTACGAAAAAATAGACTTAGCAACAGTACCCAGAAGCACACACACACACACACACACACACACACACACACACACACACACACACAGAGTACGCCCCCCCCCCCCAATAATACAGAATGAAGCGATCCCTTCTCTTTTTTCATTTTAATTCGTCCAAAGCGCTGATGGTTCCCAGATTACCAATTATACTGTTCAAATAGAGCGTCACACTTTTCGCCTTTTTCGAAAATCCCAGGACGCGGTGTGATATCCATATGCAGCGGCCGAAAAAATATATATTGAAAAATGGGCTGAGTAAAAGGCCATATGTATGTGAACTGCGTTTTGGAGAATTGTATTGCTGGTGGTGAGAATATGGATGATGATGATGATGATGATGATGATTTGTATTGCTGTTACTAGGAATAGGTTAGGATGGGTGTGATGATGATGGTAATGATGATAAGTATTTTTGCAGCCTTTTAAAATCATTACCATAATCAGCTTAGTAATTCCTAGTATTATTCAAGAACAGGAAGCGAAGAAAATTACAAAACTCCAAACTGCCAGGAAGAAGGAAACTTGCTTTCACGGAGTCATTATTCAAGAATGATGATTGTTTTAAAAAGGCTGCAAGAATAAGCTTATTATAATCATCATCATCGTCATCATCATCATCATAGCACTCATTCGATGGGCTTAACAGTCATCTTTTAAATCCATCAGAATAGCGTTCACAATGACACAGATGCAGTGGATGAAGAGGAGTGGGCGGAATGGACTGAGATATTTTAGGCCGCAAGGGTGTCAAACATGCAGCCCATGAGCCGCATGCGGCCCTAAACCCTCTTACATGCGGTCTGCGGTCCACTTGCAGCTCCAGTCATACTTTGAGCACCTAAGTCACTGGTTCTCATACTGGGAGCCATGGCACCCAAGGGGGCCACGGCAGGATTATAGGAGGGCCACGGCGGGCTAATGTAGGTAGTAAATCACAGTGTGTCTGTGAAATCCCACTTAGAGTCCTCTTGCCATTTTCCACAACATATTTATGTGAACCTAGTTTCTCTAGTCCTCTACACACAAAAAGTAAAACCCGAAACCGGTTGGATATGGACCCAGATATGAGATGTGCGTTAACCCTCGAATCAGTCGACTGACTGAAAGCAAACTTTGTCATCCATCCCACCGATAAGTAACGAAATATGCATTCTGACTGACAGTTGTAAGCAGTTAAATAAATGGAGCGCACAAAAAAAAAAAAAAAAAAAAAAATCCATCATTATTTGTGAGGGGCTTCAGAGAAACCTGAAAGGGAACCACGAGTATGCTAAGATCCCAACAAGTGAAGAATGGAGTTAAAAAGTTTGAGAAACACTGACCTAAGTAGTGAGAGTATCCCTCAGCTGAATAAAATAGGCTCCTATTTCCTAGAGCATAATACTCAGTGCAGTAACACCAGTGAAAGTACGGTACAACAAGAGCTGTTTTTAATGGTTCAGTGGAGTTGTATACGTGCCATTGTGCTAGTTGTAGACGGGCCGACACTATTGGCGAACAGGAATTAGACGTCAAAACCCTGACATGGCAGGCACCTAGCTTGGCCAGCCATTCGAGTAACTGTCCTGTTTTGTCGCTCGAGGCAGTTGGAACTTTGCTATTTCCAAAACAGCAGTGGAGAGTGTTATTACTTATGAGCCCATAATCATGTTACCAAAGAAGAAAACAGTTAAAGAAGAGCATCGGTTGGTGGTCGAAAAGCGATATATATATATATATATATATATATATATATATATATATATATATATATATATATATATATATATATATATATATATATATATATATATCATTGGATCCCAGAGTTGATGGGCGAGGCATTGTACTGGGGGGGTACTAAGCGTAACGCCCTCCGCCTGTCGGCTCATAGTCGCGAAGTTCATAGGTCCCTATCCGGGGGTCCCCTACTTTGTAAGCTTTGAAAACTCCCAGTTCTGTCCAATACTGGGGACACTGGGCTCCAATGGGATATATATATATATACTGTATATATACTCTCTCTCTCTCTCTCTCTCTCTCTATATATATATATATATATATATATATATATATATATAGAGAGAGAGAGAGAGAGAGAGAGAGAGAGAGAGAGAGAGAGAGATATATTTGATGATTAATAATCAATTGGTATCTGTTGCCAAAGAATCAAACATTCTACGGCATTATGAAACAAACCGTGCATCGAAGTATTATAAATAGAGTGGAAAGTTATGTGAAGACAAAGTGAATGAGTTACAGCAGTCATTGAAAAAGCAGTAGTCAGTGTTTATGGGTGTTCATCAAGTAAGTGATGCTGTAGATAAAGCAGGCTAAAGGACTGCCCATGAAACAGTTGTGTCATCGAAGCCACTTTCGGAAAGGAACTTGTTAATTAAATATATGTTGATGGTTTCAGAAGATATTTGCCCGGAAAAACGTCAAGCATTTGCAAACATAAGCCCCTCTAGAAATACAGTTGCAGAAAGAATTAACGAATTATCAGAGGTTATTAACAGTCAACTCAAAGACAAAGGTAAGTCTTTTACTGCATTTTCAGTTGCAAGTAATTAAAGTACCGGTCAGAGTAATTGTAGCTCAGTTTGCAGTTTTTATTCGTGGTGTGGATGAAAATGTGCATGTAACTGAAGAATTTGTAGAGCTGGTGCCAGTGAAAGGAACAACATTAGATGATGACATCTTCAAGTGTTTGTTAGGAGCACAGGATAAAATAGGTGCTGACTGGGCACAGACTGTGAGTCTCGAACCATCAGATTTCTATTGTGCATGCTTTGTACATAGAAAAGTGTTGTGCAGTAAAACAGTAAAGATGGATAATGTCATGGATGTTATAAGGAGCGAACTTCATACGAAGAAGTCTGAATCACAGAAAGTTTAACTGCTTTTTGGAGGAAAATGAGAGCACACCCGGACTACCATATCACACTGATGTTCGCTGGTTAAGTCAGGGAGTCGCACTGAAGCAGTTTTATGAAATGCAGATGTAAACTGAACTGAAAGGAAGGGACATGCATGAACTGAAAGATAATGAACGTGTTTAAGAGCTGGCTTTCATGGTGGATAATACAGTACACTTCAATTACCTAAATACAAGGATGCAAGGATGCAGTAAATCAGTGACAGAGTTTACGACTGCACCTGTGCCTTTGAGACGAAACCGCAGCTTTTTTAAGGCATCTAACAGAGGGTAAACTTTCACACTTTCCGACCATGAAGTCCCTGCAAAACACACTCAAGTTTCATGCCGATATCAGCACAGAAAATTACTGCAATAAGATTTCTAAGTTAATGGATCAGTTCAAGGGAAGATCTGCTGACACTGAAAACCTTATAAAGGACTTTCTCATTTTTCGGGACACATTCTCTGTTGGTAGAAATGAGGTACCACAACACTTTAGCTAGAATTAATTTCGCTCCAGTGTGATTCTGTGTTGAGAAACAAGTTTTCGTGTGTTGGTGTGGGCACATTTTATCATTACATTTGGCCTCAGAGATTATGTCAATGTTCGGAAGTACATATTCCTGTGAACAACTCTTTTCTGTGATGAATTTGAACAAGTTTCGGCTTCGGTCTCAACTTACTGATGCACATCCCAGTTTATTACTGAAGATTGCTATAGCTCAGTCGTTAGTGCCAATTGCTATAGCTCGGTCGTTAGTGCCAATTTCTATAGTTCAGTCGTTAGTGCCAATTGCTATAGCTCAGTCGTTAGTGCCAGTTGCTATAGCTCAGTCGTCAGTGCCAATTGCTATAGTTCAATCCTTAGTGCCAATTGCTATAGCTCAGTCGTCAGTGCCAATTGCTACAGCTCAGTCGTTAGTGCCAATTGCTATAGCTCAGTCGTTAGTGCCAATTGCTATAGCTCGGTCGTTAGTGCCAGTTGCTATAGCTCAGTCGACAGGGCCAATTGCTATAGCTCAGTCGTTAGTGCCAGTTGCTATAGCTCAGTCGTTAGTGCCAATTGCTATAGCTCAGTCGTTAGTGCCAATTGCTATAGCTCAGTCGTTAGTGCCAATTGCTGTAGCTCAGTCGTTAGTGCCAGTTGCTATAGCTCAGTCGCTGATGCCAATTGCTATACCTCAGTCGTTAGTGCTAAACTTTGATGCACACGTCCATAGGAAGAAGTGCCAAGTATCAGGGTGCAGCAGTAGCAGGCAGTACGACTGATCAAAGTATAATACACAACGCGCCAGAGTTGACTAAATCCATGCTTCTGATTTTATCATACGACGTATCTAAGAGATGATCATGAAGTGTTCATTATGTTTCTTGGTTCGTATACTGTGTACTCATAAATCTGGCCCGCCGTAGCAAGTGCGTTTGACACCCTTGGGTTAGGGTAATTTGGAAGATGCCGGTATAGGCTACTCTGTGAAGATGGGTGACTTTGGTAGACTGCTATAGGTGCAAGTGTAAGGTGGGAGACAAAAAAATGTTGGGTACATGAGATTAGGGAATGATTTCGATGCGTGGAGATGGTGGTGGGTGATATGGTAAGTAGGGGTAATGCACCAAGTGTTGGTGGGATGGTATAGGTGTGGCGATGTGTTATTTCAAAATTCAGTCCAGAACATTAACATCAGTAGCAGCAATAAGTCAGAGCAACGAAACGAAGTTACAACTGCAACAACAATAACATTAAATACATCAACAATAGTAATAATAATAATAATGATGATAATAATAATAATAATAATAAATAATAATAATAATAATAAGTATAATAATAATAATGTAAACATAGTCATACGGCTTTCACACATCATATATTTAACAAACAGTAAAAAGCATCACACCACTCAAGACGTCAAAATCCTTGTTGTTGACCGTAATGACTTCCTGCTACCTCCATCATTACGAGCTTAATTGTGCCGCCAATTACCCAGTGCTAATGGTCGATTCGATATTAGTACAATAATGGCCTTGCGGATCGAATATATATATATATATATATATATATATATATATATATATATATATATATATATATATATATATATATATATATATATATATATATATATATATATATATCATCATCCGGACCTCCTTTCCCACCTAAGGGCAGGGTAAGGAATTATATATATATATATATATATATATATATATATATATATATATATATATATGGAGCCTTTGCGGTGCAGTGGTAGAGTGTGCGTTTTCGTACGCGGGTGAACCAGGGTTCGCGCCCCGCCAGGGTAATAAACTTTGGAAGTGTGCTCCCGGCCACGTACTGCTTTGGCGGACATAAGGGGTGCTGTGGTTGAACCAGTGTCGCATGCTATAAAATATGCTTGCACCCAGTCGGCTTGCGCGGGCCGATTACACTTGGTTCACAGACTACACACACATCCAAAACCACTCCAACACTACAATTACACTTACAAGCACATCTCACCCTTCATACAGTCTCTACCAGACAGCCTAAGCCATTTGGTAGAGATACATTGGCTATATCGTCCCGAATTCGGCTGGGATAGGCCGGTCCTGCAGTGGATACTCAAACTGCTGCTGCTGATGTTTTACACACACACACACACACACACACACACACACACATATATATATATATATATATAGAGAGAGAGAGAGAGAGAGAGAGAGAGAGAGAGAGAGAGAGAGAGAGAGAGAGATTTAAGTACAATAATGGAATAAAACACTCCACCCCTCAATTCAAAGAACGTGAAAATAGCGAACAAAAGGATATTAGCCAGCTGGATCCAAGAATAAGTCGCTGAGGAAGAGGTGTTAGGGCGCTTCCTCAACCGATGAATCGATGAGAATACCAGCCCATATTTTCTTCGGTTAAGGAAGCTCCCTAACACCTTTTCCCAAGCGATTTATGCTGCTTGTCGCATCCTACCGTCTTATTCTTAGGCATCCTTCTAACTTCGCCATACTCTGCATAAATAACGTACACAATAAATCGCTAAGGAAGAGGTGCTAGGGATCCTCCGAAAGAGTTATCCTAGGAGGTTAATAAAATCGTCGAAAAGTAAAGTGAATTAGGCTTCTCCACACACACACACACACACACACACACACACACACACACACACATACACACACACACACACACACACACACACACACACACACACAGTAGATCATGCACTGTCAACAATAGGCCATACATTGCAGTTAGAACAATAGAACGGCATTGACTGAAGGACACACGCTATTGTATGTCATGTACAGGTGTATATTATGCAGTTACAGCAAAGATAAACCAGGTAATCTCTAAATATAGGTTGACAAAGGAAGACATCTACGTCATGCAGAGTATAACAATAATATGATTATTAAGACATCAGGCATCGGTAACTAAAATATAACTCTGCATGTGGAAAGTACACCTGGACAACATACACTTAATGATTCATATGATTATATATTGCCCGACATTGCATTGTGTGAGGGGTGGCGTCGACAAAATAGCATTCGTGAATAATAATAATAATAATAATAATAATAATAATAATAATATGGTGATAATGATTATGGTTCATTCTTTCTTGCATAAAAAATAGATAATAATAATAATAATAATAATAATAATAATAATCGCACCAGTCATAATTACTGTATGACTCAGACACTACAGTATAGCCAGTTTCAGGGAGTCTAACGCACTGATTTTGCCTGCCGAGGACAAGTGGATTTGGTAACACTGTGCGGTGCACTCGGGCGCTGATTGGTCGATTTCCGTTGGGTTTGAACGTGCTCCAAATTGACTTTGTATTCCAACCAAGGCCTTCATTGATTTATAAGATGACGGAATATACTGATACATATTAAAGCAATGATATCTTTAACGATAAATTTGTGCCTTTTAAATTATAAGAGATAAACCTGAACGACAGTGATAACAAAAATTAAAGTCGCGACTAGACGCATAAGGACAAGTCAGCGACTGATTAATTTGTTTACATTAATTTCATTATGTTTGAGTTCGTTCACACTGCACGCGGTTTTGTTATAGCAGCAGAGTTCAACTATTATTTTCTCATGGGGTTTACTTTTATCTTACTTTCCTTTTTTCCACCATTAACAAAAATTGGGTTCATTCTACAGTGATGTAATCCAATACTTTCCCGGCTGTCTGTTTGAGGGGACAGAGATACATGCTTGAGAAGAGGGTGAATGGTGACCAGGGATACGGTGTCCGTCTGCCTGTCTGTCTGTATGTCTGTCTCTTATGATACGAAAATGTTAGAGAAAATCAAACACCAAACTTATTCATGTAAGAAATATTTTTTTTTTTTTTTTTTTTTTTTTTTTTTTATAATGCGAGGAAGAAGGAACCAAAGGCCATGAGCCCGCAGTAACAGTTCCCTCCAAGAGAAAAACAAAATACAATAGAGAGCCAAATTCAAGATCCGATCATTTTGAGATGCCTGGACACACTACGTTTGAAAGACTGGAGATCATAGGCAGGAGGAAATACAGACAGAGGGAGACAGTTCCAGAGCTGACCTGTTGCATAAATGAAAGACTGGGAGTAACGGTTAACTCTTGCATTAGAGAGTTGGACAGAAAAGGGATGAGAGTTTGCTGCCAGACGGGTGCTACGCGCCCGTCGTAGAGGTGGAGGAATGCAAGCAGACAGTTCAGAGGAGCAGTGACCATTAAAGTAGCGATAGAAAAGAGATAAAGATGCAACAGTGCGGCGAAGAGACAGAGGTTGAAGGGAGTCAGTAAGAGGAGGAGAGTTAATGAGACGAAAAGCCTTTGACTCCACCCTATTGAGAAGAGCTGTATGTGGGGAGCCTCCCCACACATGAGAGTTGTACTCCACACAGGGGCGGATAAAACCCCTGTATAGAGTCAACAATTGTGCAGGGGTAAAGAAAGAGCGGAGTCGGCTTAGCACACCCAATCTCTTGGAAGCATGTTTTACAAGAGATGTAATATGATCTTTCCAAGATAAGTCCCGAGTAAATGAAACCCCAAGCATGTTCAAGGATGATGCAGGATTCATCTGAATATTATTAAACATTAGTGGGTATACCTGTGGAAGATTTTGTCGGGTTGATAGGTGTAAGAACTGAGTCTTAGATGCATTAAAGACAACCATATTATTTTTACCCCAGTCAGAGATATGAGCCAAGTCAGACATTAGGTGTGCCATAGCCTCATCCCTTGTTTCTTCAAGTAACTGTTGAGATGGGCGTTGCGGGAACCGAATGGAAAGATGAAGGGTGGAGTCATCAGCGTATGAGTGGATAGGGTTAGATGTACAGCTTAGAAGATCATTGATGAATAAAAGGAAGAGAGTTGGTGATAGGACAGAGCCCTGAGGAACACCACTGTTGATAGATCTAGGAGAAGAACGATGGCCGTCTACGACAGCGGCTATAGAACGACCAGAAAGGAAGCTAGCGATGAAGGCACAGATAGAAGGATAGAAACCGTAGGAGGGCAGTTTGGAAATTAAAGATTTATGCCAGACTCGATCGAAAGCCTTTGAGATGTCAAGTGCAATGGCAAAGCTTTCGCCAAAGTTCCGAAAGGAGGATGACCAGGAGTCTGAAAGGTAGGTGAGAAGATCGCCAGTGGAGCGTCCCTGACGGAACCCATACTGACGATCGGAAAGAAGGTTGTGATAGGAAAGATGCCTTAAAATTTTTTTTATTAAGAATTGACTCAAAAACTTTTGAAATACAGGACGTTAAAGCAATTGGACGATAGTTGGAGGGTTGGGAGTGGTCACCCTTCTTTGGGACTGGCTGAATGAAAGCAAACTTCCAGCAAGAAGGAAAGGTACAAGTTGACAGACAAAGGCGAAATAGTTTGCCTAGGCAGGGTGTAAGCACAGAAGCACAGTTTTTGAGAACAACAGGAGGGACTACATCAGGCCCATATGCCTTGTTAGTACTGAGGCCAGTAATGGCAGAAAATACATCAACTGAAGAAATTTTAATGTCAGCCATGAGGAAGTCAGAGGGGGGAAGTGATGGAGGAACAGCACCGGAATCGTCTAAGGTGGAATTGGAGGAGAAAGTCTGTGCGAAGAGATCTGCTTTATCAGTAGAAGAAATAGCTACAGAACCATCAGAGTAGAAAAGAGGAGGGAAGGATGATGAGGTAAAGTTGTTAGAAAGATTTTTGGCAAGGTGCCAGAAGGAGCGAGAAGAATTCTAGTTGGAGAGTTGAGAGTATTTAGTATGGATGAAATTATTTTTAGTAGAGCGAAGAACAGACTTAGCACGATTCCGGGCAGAAACGTAAAGATTATGTGATTCAGGGGTGGGTTGGCTCCGGTACCTTTTGTAGGCCCTCTCCTTGTTGCGGACAGCATTAGAACAAGCGTGATTAAACCAAGGCTTTCTTGCGTTAGGCAAAAGGATGTGAGAAAGGAATGTATGCTTCCAAGCCTGAGAGAATAACCTCCGTAATGCGCAAGGCACACTCAGATGGCTCACGGCCATGGAAGCAATAATCATTCCAGGGAAAATCAAAGAAGTACTGCCTGAGGGCCTCCCAGTCCGCAGGCTCCAAAATGCCAGAGACGACGTTTCCCTGGAGGGTCCGCAGGCCGTACTGGAGCGATAGGGACAGGTTAAGGTAATAAGGTTGTGATCGGAGGAGCCCAACGGAGAGAAAAAGATTAACAGAGTAAGCAGAAGGATTGGTTGTGAGGAAGAGGTCAAGTATGTTGGAGCTCTCTCCAAGGCGGTCAGGGATACGGGTAGGGTGCTGTACAAGCTGCTCTAGGTCATTAAGGATAGAAAAGATGTAGGCTTGTTCACCAGGTGGATCCGTGAAAGGAGAGGAGAGCCAAAGGTGGTGGTGAACATTGAAATCTCCAAGAATGGAGATTTCAGAGAAAGGAGAAATGGACAGAATGTGTTCCATCGTAGAAGTAAGATAGTCGAAGAATTTTTGATAGTCAGTAGAATTAGGGGATAAGTAAACAGCACAGATATATTTAGTCAGAGAATGACAGGAAAGCCGAAGCCAGAGAGTGGAGAATTCAGAAGAATCAAGTTCAGGAACACGAGAGCAAGATAAGTCGTTGCATATGTATACACAACAGCCACCTTTGGCTTTGAAATGAGTATAGAGAAAGTAGGAGGATACAGAAAAGGGTTTGCTGTCAGTTGCCTCAGACAGCTGAGTCTGACTGAATCTGACTGGGAAAACAAACAAATGCAGAAGTTTTTAGTTACTGTTACCTATGAAGGTAATGAAAATGTGTATGTACACTATATACTTTGAGAATAGCATGTATTGACCCCAGTGAGATGTGTGTGTGTGTGTGTGTGTGTGTGTGTGTGTGTGTGTGTGTGTGTGCTTACACAAATTATAATTATTAGAAGATAAGCAAAGCGTATCTAGGGCCAGGTTGTATATTAGCAGATAAGGTAATGAAGGGCATGGTGTAGACTGTAGACTGTGACACTGTGTAGTAGTGGTAGGACCGTAGGAAAAACATTCGAGCGTTCACAGGACCTCGGAACCACCCCCCTATTAACGTCTGAATTCCTGCCACAGTTGCTTTCTGTGTTCGTATGCATCCAGTCGCAACTTTACTTAGCTTTGTTATCACTGTCGTTCAGGTTTATCTCTAGTAATTTAAAAGGCACATATGTATCATTAAAGATATTATTGCTTTAATCTGTATCTGTATATTCCGTCATCTTACAAATCAATGAGGGCCTATGGTTGGAAGACGAAGTCAATTTGGAGCACGTTCAAACACAATGGAAATCGACCAATCAGCGCCTGAGTGCATCGCGCAGTGTTACCAAATCCACCTGTCCTCGGCTGGCAAAATCAGTGCGTCAGAAACCAACACTAGTAACGAAAACAGAAGTAAGACAGTTCAGGCACGGGAAGAGTAGCGTAGACTTTAAAAATATTTATGGTATATCTGAAGATAATACTGTGAGTCTGGCTGGCGAAATAACATTGGAAAACTAGAGTAAATCCTCTCGCCCACTGTCAGCGTTAGAGAAAAAGAGAGAGAGAGAGAATGTGTGTGTGTGTGTGTGTGTGTGTGTGTGTGTGTGTGTGTGTCGTAGTAAGTAGGCCTATAAAAGCAAACATATTTCTTCATTATGTATTTAAATACTAAGCTTTTTGAACAAAATCGTGTTCTGTTTTGCTCATTCTACTCTGAGTTAGCCTAATTTTGCCATCTCTCCATCTTTAATTCTGAGTTGTAGAGTAACACTATATAATGCTAGTCACGAAGAAGAGCTATGGAAAGGATGTAGAGCTGTCGCATTGTCTTGTTCACTCACTGAACTACATGACAAGAAAAAAAAAAAAAAAAAAAAAAGGATACATTTCTGGGCCAGCTTAGGGTAAAAGTACAATAGTGTGAACAGAATAAGCAAATACGTCTGTAGTTGGTAATGGTTCAGTGTCGGGTTAACTTAAATCTTTAAAGAAATTAAATCTCTCTCTCTCTCTCTCTCTCTCTCTCTCATCATGATCAGTAAAGAATTACTTTTGCTTGTTTATTCAGGTAATCTTCCCCGCGAAACCATAATTTGCAAAAGGTCATCAGACTATCGAAAAAAAAAGAAATAAAATTCTTTCGTCTCTCACTAGTTACACTTCCCCCTTATTTGTCGCTTAACTATTTGTGTTGAAGGGTAAATACGGGAGATTACAGAGAATCAGGAGTTAACCGAATTACAACGAAAATTGATCTGGCAAAAATCCACCTAAAAATCCGCTACAATGTTTGAGTAAAGAGAATAACATGATGACCTCTGATTAGGTTTGGGGTGGGGAGAGGCTGGGGGAGGGAGGGAATGGGAGGAAACAGTGAAGAGTTGTAGAGTGATAGGGGGAGAAGGGGTAAGTTGGGAGGAAAAAATAATAGAAGCGTGTGTGTGTGTGTGTGTGTGTGTGTGTGTGTGTGTGTGTGTGTGTGTGCAAAGTATATTACATAAAAACACTTTTATAAGAACTGGGCATGATAGATCAAGTCTCCGAAACATGTAGAGGTGTACCATATGTAGGAGGATTACTGGGCCTTGGGAGCAGGCTGAGAAGCCTATGGCCAGAGTCGAGCACATAAAATATATACGGTATATATCTGTATATACACAACAGTTAGTAGAGTTAGTAGTAAAGAGAATACGATAGTTGAAAAGCAGTCATCATACTTTTCTAGTCACTGAATCGAGGTAGATGATAAAAAATTACCATCCATACAGAGTAGAGTAAAAATGCTTAAAGACCCCGTAAAATTCAGATTCACAATTTCCCCCAGAGTATGTGCAACAAAAACACTGGCAATGAAACTATCACACATTTATTAATTGATTTACAAGCAACACAAAAGATAATGCTATAAACTATATTTATAAATAGGAATCAACCGTATGTCGATATAACTCAGAAATGTGCAGAAAGGATATTGCTTCCATCAACCACAAAAGAAATGCAAGAAACGTAGCAACATATGATTTTTCAACATTATACCGGTACACGAAGATAGAACACGAGAATATAAAAAGGATGCTGGAATGGACAGTGCAAGTTGCTTTTAAAGGATTGAATAAGAATTTGATCGCAGTAGGTGAACACGAAGGATACTGGGTAAATAAGAGATGGCAAAAGCCTGACGTTCTCAGAGGAACAGATAAAAATATTTCAGATTACCTGGTAGAAAACTGCTTTTTTACTTGTGGAAATATGGTTTTCAAACAGTGCATAGGAATACCCATGGGAACAGACCCAGCCCCATTCATGGCAAATCTGTACTTATATAATTATGAATTCAAGTGGATGGAACGAATGTCAAAAGTTCAATATTCAGTAGCGAAAAAATGTAACAAAACTAGACGATTCATTTATGATCTAATATCCTTAAACAATGATGGAGAAGTGAATGAAAGGATAAAAGAAATATATCCGAAAGCACTAGTATTACATAAAGAAGACACCGACCACTGCCAAGCAAGCTTTTGGAAATTAATATCAAAATAGAAAACAAAGTTCTATCAACAAAACTCTATGATAACAAAGATGACTATAATTTTGAAATTGTATCATACCCAAATTTGTCGGGAAACATACCTAGAGTTCCAGCGTGCGGTGTATACATGTCTCAGTTGCTACGGGTCGCAAAGGCAAGTACAAATATGGAAAACTTTACGACAAGAATCCAACAGATCACAAGAAAATTCCTCAGTCAAGGATTTATCAAAACAGAAGTACGTAAGACATTAGAGAAAACCTATCATAGTCACTATACTATAACTCCTTCAAACACCTGAAAGGAGATATAAATAGTCTTTCAAGAGAAATATTTGATACTGCTATGGATACAATAGTATCCCAGGGCCGTCGACGGGCAGATAGTGCTCACGGGATCCCCTCTG